>NW_009621662.1:12213-49529 GCF_000690535.1 Cariama cristata
CCGCGCGCCCAGGGCCCTGCCTCTCGCCCAGCAGGGACCCTGGCTTTACCCCCAGCAGCGCTACAGTCCACAGAGGAGCAGGGCAGCTACTGCCAGGGCTGCGGTATCGATGATGGAAACGCCAATACCCGAGGCTGGAGCTTAACAAAAGGGGAGGACCACACCTCGCGCCGCCCAGCGCAGCTCTCACCAGCACCAAATGACGACAACTGCTATGAGTTTTCTGTTTGCTACCAGCGCACCAGGAGGCTGCTGGAAGCTTGCGCTTCTCTTGCTGGAGACCACGAGAGGGCTGATGCATGACGACAGCAATCTCAAGGCTCTCCGCTTGTCACTGCAGCGCTGGGCGAGCTTTAAATTAGCTCAGATCCTGCTAACCGCGTTTTGCACAAGCACCGAGTCCGGCATAGAGCAAGTTTCCAGTTCCTTTAATTGCTCAGAGAGAGAAAAGCAACTGTAAAAACCCAGGAGCCGTGCCTGTCCTGCAGCACGGCGGTGGGCAGGATGCTTCCGGCGGGGGTGGGACCGGCCCCCGCCCACCCACACGGGCCTTTAGGCTGGGAACAACGCCTTCTGAGACGCTGAAGAAAGGACATGACACAAGTCGGGGACAAGGGGGATATTTCTCCCCTTTTAATTGTTTGCTGCTTGGCTAGCTATTGATTACCTTTTTTGCAGAGTTGCTATTTGTTTTTCTTTGCAATATACTGGATTCTCAAGGCTTTTAATCAACTGTAATTGATTGTGATTACCACTAGCTGCTCCCGAGCCTGCCTGGCTTATTCCACGTGCTCAAAGCAGGGGTTGTCTCACTCCACGTGTGTGCGGAGATGCCCGCATCCCCCGCCAGCCCCCTTCCCCTCCAGCCAAGCACACGGCCAAACCCCAGTTTTGGGACAAGCTACATCAGACAAACACATCAGCAGAAATAAAGGTATATCTCCTAAAAATTCCCAGTCGCTCTCCAGTGCCTGCAGGACACACATCGTCATCCCAGCCACCCTCTCCACTTTTGAGGGTAACTCTGGAACTTCTGATTAAACTTTAGGATTCAGCCTTTAAAAACCTACTGCTTGCTGAACTTGGAAATTTCAGCAGGTGTTCTGGTTGCAGCTGGAGCAGTGCTGGGATAAGTCTGCTATTGCCTTAATGATTAATTGTATCCAGTGGAAAATTATTCCACAGGCACAACAATCAACCCTCAGTGCTTCCAAATGTTAGTTTCTTCTACAAACGGGTGTTAGCAAAAAGCAGATGGCAAAGATAATTCACTGTCTACTGCACTATCCTCACCCATTGTCTTTGCTTCGTGCTGCGAACTTCAGTCAGGTTCTATTTACAGTTATCTCTTCAGCTGCTGGATATCGCGCTGTGACAGGCTGTGATTTATGGTTATTTTGTCTGCTGTTTTAATTACAAACTTGTTGTTCTGTGATTCAGTTTGAGATCGGAAAGGTCCCTGTGAGGCTGAAAGGGGTTAATTTTGATGTTCTCCTCAGGGCAGTGGTTTGCCGGTTCAAGTCCTTCTACCCAGGCAGATGCTGGAAAGGAGCAGACACTGGAGGAGGACACTGACTTCCCCCAGGGCCAGCAACATCTGGGCTGTCTGGCTTCTTAATCACCTGCTTTGGCCACCTGAGTGAAGGTTCAACCACCCACTAACGGGGAGCACTCAAGGCACAGAAATCGCCAGCGGTTCTCTGAGACTTTCTCCCTCCTGTGACTACAAGTGCCTTGCAATTCCCAAGGTGAAGTCTGGGCTGATAAATGGGCCTTTTACAGCATCGTCAGGGTCCGGTCTAGGCTGCTCTTTGGTATACCTTTGGTATTTGACTGTCCGGATAACGCGGTGCCACCTCCACCCTCCTGCCCGCTCCTGTACCCCTCCCTCGGGACCTTGCCGGCCGATCTCAGCCTTCTGTCAGCATCCCACCTCGGACCGCAGCGACCTGCCATTTCCCCATGGTGCCTCTCGAGTCGGGCATTCTCTTGGTTATGGTTCCACTACGGGTTTGCTGATCAAATTATTACTCCGTTGCTTTTTCTGTTTGCTTTCCCCTGCAGGCTTTTCTCAAGCAGACCATCTACCACACAAATGTTTCTGTAATCTGAAGACAAAGTTGTCCCTGCTAGTTGTTCCTTTGCCCCTCTGAGACACCCATCATTGAAAAAGCCCAAGCAACCTTAACACTCTGAGCTGTCAAGATGTCACGGAAATTTTTAAACATGTCAACTCTTGTTTAGCTTGTGAGGCAAGAAATGAGCTAGATGGGGGCTTAAAGGAAAGAAGAAGAAATCGCTCCCCCAAACTAAACAATGGCAATTTTCTTTCCAGCTACACACAGAGCATCAGCACCGACAGAAGATTCTGCTTTCAACCACTCCAGTGCAAAAACGTGCAGCTGCTTCATTACTTTGATTTCCATGACAGCCTATTAAAGATTATCACTGCCATCTGTTCCCTCTGCTAGGTGAAGGGCTCACTGGCTGATGGCACTGTAGCAAGAACTCGGCGGAACGTGGCCTCTGTCCGTGGAAGCTATAATTAACCTTGGCCACGGCGGCTTTCACCTGCGGCGGGAGCTGATGCTCCCTGCAGGACACGCTCCCACCGGGAACCCAGCCGGGCCCGTGCAGAGCCACAACCTCCCTCCAGGTCTGCAGAGCCACCCCACAGAACTCTCTAATGGGGACAGTGTTTCCTATTAAATTTTCCAGGATGGTTATCATTCTCTATTTAATACTGTACACCTGTAGAGTAATTTCTTTCCAGCGCTATTACATTCCACAGAATGCTAATTTAACTTGTATTAGTGGAAAATCCTCTGGGATACCTTGTGCATACTGGCTGCAACTGGGTTTTAGCCACCATTTAACTCTACAGGGCTTGAGACTGGTGTGGGGATCTTTCCAGAGTAACACTCACGGGGCAAGACTTGACCTATTCATTCTGCACATTGCTGAGTGCTCCCAGATCCTGTTACTCCTCATGAATCAAGCTGCTTACGTCCCATCTGCCTGCACAGCAGATCCACCTGCTTTCTCTAAAAGGCATCAGTCGCTTGAAAGGAAACACAAGACATCACAGGGGGTCAAATCAGCAACACTGAGAAATACATTTTCTTCTTCAAGAAAAAAAATCTTGCCATTAAAAAGAAAAGCAGAGCACACGAGGGATGCGTAGAATGGATGCGATGAAAGACACACGGTCACTTCATTTCATACCCCAAACTCTGGGAAAGACAAGCACTGAATGCTGTTCTCTCATGGACTTGAGAACATTAAAAAAAAAACCTAACAACAAACCATCAAAGTTTCTGATTAAACCTGTTCCTTTTGGTACTCCAGCTGCAACTTCTTATGGTGCAAAAGCACATCCTTCATGAAATTCAGATTTGAGCGCTCCTGAACATTGAACTCCAAGTCAAAATACAAAGTCTTGAAGTACACGTCTATGACAAAGAGAAAGAAATTTCTCTCACCCTCAGAGCCAGCGTATAACTCTCTCTAAGGCCAAATAGCCTGTGTAGGACGTCCCTCGCTAGTGTAATACAAATAGAAGCCTATTTCTGTATAGCATTAGGTCTTGGAGACAATCCAGAGGCAGCTATTACAATCCACGCTGACTTCAGGCTGACTCACATCCGTAACTCATACACACCATTGTCTTTATTCAGATTTCCCATTTACATTGCAGGCATCTGACATTGGTTAATTACAGCTTTTTTTCGGTGAATATTTCTTTTGTTTCTCCCCTTTATATTTAGTACTTTTATAAAGGGGTAAAGCGGGCATTAAAGAAGATGTTCTAATTGCAAAACTCTGCAGTAGCACTGGAGAGGAATGTAAAAAAATTCTTCATATACAGTAAACGGAGGCTGGAAGCTGGGACCATCCCCTGCCCAGCTCCTGCCACGTCCACCACCAACGGCACAGCCCAGGCAGGGCGAGGAGCCAGTGCAGGCTCAACAGAGACATCGCCAACCGGGATGACAAAGCCATTATTGTTCCTAAAGGAAGAAACGGCATCAAATTAATTTTTGCGTCAGAATTTGCCCCAGCTAGGATCTCCCTAACTGGTTTGCCAAGGCTCATACGATCCAGCTCCCCGTGACCTCGGGGACAGGCACAGAGGCAGCCTGGGTGCTGGTGGCTGAGCCCAGCCCAGTGTCAGGGTGTCCCCTACCCTGGGCAGCGATGGAAGTTAACAGCCGTGGGGCCAGACAGCGCAGGACCGCGTCTACGGATGGAAGAGACGGAGAGAGGAGGGCTCAGGAGAGATCGCTTTAACACCTTCACAGAGCTTAGCAGAAAATAACAGCTCTCCTCTAGGCTTTTAAAGATATAACCTAGGGAACTGTAGACAGAAATATATTTCTTATTGCATTCTAGAAAATGGCTTTCTCTCACCAAAAATCATACCGACTGATACAATTTTCTGTTGACAAACACTGCACAGCCTCGTGCAGAGGACACCTCCAATAAGGGGCAACTCTCATCCCTCCAGGACAGAGTGTGTGTTTGGGAGGGGGGATGCACGGAGCAAGAGATGTGGGGGGAAACGTCCCGAGGGGAGGGGAGAATCAATTCTGCCAAATGCTGCACGGTGCCATTTACAAGCAATAAAGGGATTTACCAGCTGCAGAGACAACAGCGTGGCTCCCCAGAGAGCAGGGCACCTAACAGCCACCAGTCATAGCAGAAGGAGAAGATGATTAAAGGAGCAACTGCTACATGCAAAGCACATAATTGTGGAAAGGGTAATTTATAGACAAGCAAAATAACTCACTCCTGTTAACTCAGGTATACAAACTGATGGCATAACACAGAAACAAGGGAGGGAAATGAATCGCTCTCACTTGCCGCCAATTACAGAGTTTTTGAAGCCCAACCCATAACATCCTTGGCTTGCCGTGCAGGACCAGGAGCGAGCCGAGGAACTCTGTCCTCTCCTCTCGCAGCCAACACTGTTCCTCTGCACGAGGCGTCTTGTCCTCTGTAAGCCCGAGGCAGATGCAGCCGGAAAGCCTCAGCCTGCTCAATTTTATGCAAGACATTTTATTTATATACTCTTCCTCCCTGATCATACTTTGCTTGAAATAGAGCAACACCTTTTCTTTCCACCAGTGTTCACAAGTCCTGTCTACTAGTAAATCTGCCCACAGATGGTGAAAAAATGAAAGGGATAAAGATCTCCGTGGTTCAGGTGAGCAGCTGGGCTGTAGCTGGTGCTGAGCCTGTCTCTCACCTCGGTAAGGTGCCATTTGGCAGCTGCCAAGGATCTGACCTTACAAGTTTCCCTAGGGCAAGAACAGAATGAGCAACCCCTGCTGCAAAACGGATGGGGGATCAGACTGACACGGAAAACACCTTGATGAGAGCCCAGCTGAGCTGTGAGCCCCCAGGCTGACCGTGAGCACATCCCTCAGCATTCCCCATCTTCAGGGGAAAAAAAAGTGAGTGCTAACAGTCCTTCTCATTCTGTGCTTTAACATCTGCCTGAAAGGGGGAAGCTCAAACGCCTTTGTGGCTGCAGCAGCGCGTTGCTCTCCGTTCGGTCCTGGCAACGGGGGACAGGGGGAACGCAGGGCGATGCCCTAATGCCGTGCTGTCATGCACGCTTGCCGCGTTATTGCGACCTTCCAAGGGATGCTGGGGACAGCACGCCTATCCTTTGGGGATGGGGCAGCAGCGCGGAGGAGCCGTGTTTCACGTTCGTGACCACCTTCACTCCCAGCCTGCAGACTGCAGCTGGAACGGCCCATCGCTGCTGGTCTGAAACAAGGATAAAGGAGCAAAACGAACATTGCCATTTTACAAATAATTGGCCAGCAAATCTAAGTCCCGTTAATATTTACTCTTGTCTGGCAACAAATGCCTCTGCTGATGGCACACAGGACTAATGGTGCAGCCCCATGCTCTGAAGGGACACGCTGAACTGCATTGTCTGACTTTCTTCAGTTCATTTTACCAAAGACAATTCCCATTTTATTCTGCCTCTCTTTGCGGAGCCACTTTGTAAAAGAGGGGAAAATGAGAGAGCTTTAAAGTAGAGGTGGAAACGCAGAAAGCGCTGAATAAAGGTGGCGGCATAAATCCGAGGGGAAACGGATTTAATGGTCCGATCAGCTCTCTGAATGCTACACCATGCCCAAAGCACAGGGCAGGAATAAGGACGCATTAGACCATAACTTCAGTGGATAATTGCCCCAAACCCGCCAGATTTAACAGATTACAGCAGATTATACCAAATAATGATTTATTTCTTTGGAGTTGGACTTCACACATCTGGTTTACAGCCCAACCACACAAACTGGCAAAGAGCTAATATGGCCTGCATGAACAAGTTTAAGGGAACGCAAAACACTGTTAACATGTTGTCATTCACAGACATTAAGGTATGCAAAAGTGCAAACTGATAACAACGTTTTCCTAACCTCAGGCCTTACACACTTCTTTTCATACCAGCCTCCCTTTTAAATCAAAATGGCTGAGAACTGGAAAACAGAGCAGAGGTGCAGTTGTCAGAGTTGTCTGCAAGCTGTGGAGATGAACAGAAAGTTTCAAAGAATAAAATTTTGATGAAAACTAGAGATGAAAACATATGAAGCTTTTCTTTCCCTCTGTTTCCAAGAAACTACGTGTTTTTAAGAACACATCATCAGTATTTGTGAACCCAAATACCTACTGATGAGAAGAAAAGCACTGAAAAATCTCCAGAAACACAGACAGATAATAGAGAGCGCCCCAATCTCTGATAGCCCTTACCCTTCCTTCTCTTGTCCACTAAGTTTTGTTCCAAAAGGAGGGAAGAAAACTATATGGAAGGCAAGAGGAAAAAATCAACAAAGACTCAGCAAAGAACTCAAATGGTGTGACCAGTGTGGCATTCAGAATAACAAATGGCTCATTCCACTTATCAACTGCACTTTTTATTATTATTATTTTTTAACACTAGCTTCAGACTCTCTATTCAGTTACTCGGACCTATTGATGTCTCTTGTGCCAAATCAATACGCTTTCCTAGAGAACATGGAGTAAAAATCCATACTCCTCCTGCTCAGCAGTAAAATCATGCAGGCTTGGTGTTCGGGTGCCTGAGTGATTGCTCTGTGGGTAGGGCATTAAAGCTGTCAAGTGTGGATGCGTGGGTAATAAAATAACCCATTTCCTGCGTCGATCTGCACTTACCCCCTCTTGGCCACTGACCTGGAACGTCATTTGGAGAATGCATGCGCAAGGCAAATTACCAGGTGAGCTCCCGAGGACTCTGGGTCCTACTCGGAGAGGTTTTTGCTAGCAAAGTCATACCGGCCCAGAAGATGCAACCTCAAGAGAGGTCAGGGCTCACATGAAGAACTGTTGCAAACATAACCCTTGAGCACAGGCACCCGGGAATGGTTTACACCGGCGGGAACCGAATTCCGCCTGCACGCCTTGGGCACAGGTGGGTGCTGAGGAGATGCCACCGAGGGGAGGGGGAGGCAAAGAGCATCTTTGAAAGTACGCAGGGAGAGCTGGCCCCAGAGGCTGTCTGTCACAGGAAAAAAACATTTCTGCAGCAGTAGGTCCAGGTGAGAGATCGGCGTGGACCATCACGCCAAGCACACTGCCCAGGGGATCTGCTCACCCGCCAGCAGCGTCGGCCGCAGTGCTGCACCCTGGCAATCCCCAATGCGCTTCTTATCCCAGCAGCCACTAACAGTACCCGGGGCATATGTAGAAATAATTAAAACCACAGTAAATCATTGAATAACCTATTCATGAAGGCAGCTCCATTTATCAAGGCAGCGCAGAATGTTTTCAGCAGGGCCTTTGCCACCAGAGAGGGCATTAGCATCACTAACGCCGGCCTGGCTAACGTGCTGGAAGTTATTTGTTTTCTGCTAGCCCAGGCAGATGATGATGGCATTTATCACGTTTTGCACCCTTGCGCTGCACCTAGCTGCAGGGCATGGGGCTAATTTAAATCAACAACTGAAAACTAGATGCAGAAAAAGTGATTTTTCTCCATCAACTTTTATTGACAGTGGACTTCAGTTCTGGACCTGCTGGAAACTGCAGCAAAAGCCAGTACTGCTTCACATCAGCTACTGCACCACAGGGCTAGTCGGAACTTAATTGTGCCACCATTGTACGATTTTAATTCCTTCTCGTGGGGGAAGAAGCAGGGAAATGCTTTTTTGAGTTTAGCAGATGATGGGAGAGATAAAATCAGCTTCCTTTGAAACTTGCTGGGAAAAACTGCCCTGCAGGCACTTGCACAAGGATGTGCTAGCAACAGTATACAGCCATTTCTGCCGTTACTGCATTAGTGGATTATGTTATCTTTATATTGTTCAAAGGTTTAACCCTTCGGGACAGCCACAGGCTGAGTGCTGCTTATACGCTTCTTTCGACTTGTTTTATTGGGTTCCTCAAAGTACCTAAGCTACAACTTATTGAGGAGTTTTGAGACGTCGTTAGAAGGGACAATTCCATGCTTATGAGCTTTTTCAAAATATTTTGTATTTATCTCAGCAACAGCAATAATGACAAGTCATCTGAATTTGAGTTCTAAACCCCACTAGAACCAGTACATAACAACGCTGTCCAAGTCGCACTCCCTCTAGTGAATGAGGAATGCAGATGGATAGTGATGCTCAGCTCAGTGTGCCTCTGCTTTTCCCTTCAGGCCTAAAGTTGAGTTTTGTTGTTGGTTTTGGTTTTGTTTTTTTCAAGGAAGAAAAAAAGAGAATCTGAAGAGTTATACAATGTTTGTAGAGAGCACACACAAACTGCTTTGAGAGGGCTAGAGTCTAAGAAACGAAACAGGAATGAAATGAAATTTTGGCCTATCCTATTTCTACTTTATAACAGAATGATAGATGGACTTTTTTTCCATTTGAACCTCTTCCTTGAATCAAACTGTCTTTGCTTTCCTCTGTATTCCCTCGAGGCTGGCCTCTTCATTTCAATGTCTGCTTATTCAAGGACTGGCCAGGCAGCCTGCCTCGAAACGGCTTTGCTCCAGGGAAAACAACCGAGAGCGTTCAATATGGGTCTTGTTTGGATGCTCTTGCTCACCTGGTGAGCGGATCCTGACTCCTCTTTGAAGAGGCAGACACCAGGCTGGCATGCTGGGAAGCTCCATTCCAGCACACGGTTTCATTAATCAAGGAGAGTTTATTAAACTGTGAATAAGAAACTGGATGATTAGAAACGTATTGAACCTGCCCTTGTGAAACGATTGCCCTCGCTCCGCCAGCACGACGAGCGGGAGCCTTCATGCACCGAGTACCCCTGTTCTAGCAAGAAGGATAAAGAAACAGAACTGCTCATTAGAGACAAACTATTTATAAGGTTTTGTTTTTTTTTTTCCTTGCATCTCCAAACCACTTTTTAATTGGTTTGAGTTTATGCAAGGCATTTTTAAAGTAATTTTTTATATAGCCAAAGAGTTTGGAAAAAATATTTTGGTTGGAACAAAACGTTCCCTTCAGTGCAAAGGTTTTTCTTTCCCAACTGCTTGGTTTTCAAACACATGCAGAGATTAGAGTTATTTGTTTTATATTGCCAAACATACTGTTTCAAGTGTACATGTTTATGACTGATTTTTGAGATCAGATTTATTATAGCGTTAGAAACAATTTACATTAAAATGAAAATTGAGCTCATTCACCCCATTTTATGATCATTGTAATAACAGTCTATTCTGGATCATTTCTTGGTTTATATTCAGTACAAGCACATTTTAATGAGTCTATTGCTGTGGATTTGAGTGACTACATGGAAAGATGCTACTAAACGGCATCTTCCTCTCTTTGGCTTTACTACGTTGTTTTTTTCTTTTTGTTGCTTTTCTTTAGCATTCCTATTGCATTTAGGTGTGTGAACGTCAAACCCGTTCCGTAGCGCTTATGGATCCAAACCACCCTCTAGCTGTCTCTGGTAAGAGCCTTGTGTTTCGTTAGCAAACCCCGGCATTTTCCTTCCCTCCCTGGCCCAGTGAACTCAGTGAGGTGGTTTTCTGAGGAGCATGTCAATAATTGATCTTAAAAGGATTTATGCCTAGCTCAGTCGTGCTTTCCCTGCCACATTTACTCCAACATATGTCTGCAATCTACTGGGGCAACACAAACAGATCAGCCGTCCACATGACTGCACTTGGGAGCTAAAAATAACCTGCTGAAGTGAATACATTAAGTTCTGTATGCAAAACGCCTTGTGTTAAGTGTCTGTTTGCACTGCTGATAAAATGTGTGTTGAAATACCCGTGGCCTTGATGTCTCGTATTCACAGAATAGGGCTTTGGCAGCCAAAACCACCACCCACTAGATGCGCTTAAATAGCAGGCATATTAATCTGTTTAATTTTTCCGTTTTCTGCTGTTTTGAAGGTCAGGTATTTGCCTACCATACCTAAACAGCTTTCAGACTACGAAAGAAAGAACAGTTAAAAGTAGACAATTAGGGCTTACAGAGAAGTGTCTCTGAATAGTCATTCAAATCCAAGAGGAAATTTCAAGTAGATCACGCTTATTACTCCTTCATGTTTGCTTTATGCTAATCATCGAGCACTTAAGCACCAAGAACATAAACCAGTCCTCCTGCCCCTGCAAGTGCGAGCTAAAGGATGAGCTGGTGAGGAGGAGCTGAACCTCCACCTGCACCTGGAACTGCGCATTTCCAAGAGCTACAGAAAATACAGTTACCTTTCTTTCCTTGCTGTTAGTAATTAATTATCAGCTACCGAGTTATTATCAGCTTATGGAGGAGAAGAAACACTGAGCTAGCAGCTGCCTTCATGGCTGCTGACAGAAGCCTGGATGCCCTCAAAAACTTAAGGGAAGGAAGATACCAGCGAGACCCTTCCAGCCGTACCTGGGAGCAGAGCACGGCACAGACCACCTCCGACCCCCGTTAATGCTCCAGCCACGCAGCTTTTCTGGGCACACGCGTCGCAGCCCTGGCCTTTCCCTTTCCGTGCAAAAGTCAACCATAAACTACTGTAACCACAAAGTAATTCTTTTACTTCAGGAGCTTTGGACAATCCATACTGTCAATATTTGCCGCTTTATCGAGTTTGATTACATCCTTTAATATTTTTCCAAAAGATCCATTGGTTTAAACAAAGTTCACTAAGGCTGAACGCTTTACAAGGTTCAGATTTTTTTCTGCAAGTCCTTAAGCATTTCCTCAGTATTTGTTTTCTTCTACAATTATTAACTTAGTCCAAAAATGGATGAGTATCCCATGCACGTTTATGAGCATACTCACACATGCTCAAATGTATACACACATATTTATTCACATGCAATGAAAGTGCCCACATGTTCTCCAAGCACCTTTATTAATACCAAAGGTACTTGCAAGAGAATAAACACTGGCTGTAGGTTTTGTATCTCCAGCGACTGTAGTTCCTGAATCATAATCTTTCATATTAGCATCCTCAAAACATTTCCGTAAAGCAAAGTAAAACTATTAGCCTTACTTTATGGGAGGGAAGAGAGCCGGGAGAGTCGGTATGGGGACAGGCAGACAGATGCTCATCTTCCTCCATTCCGAGCTATCTTTATCTGGAAGCCGTGCATCTGCATAACACAGCTCCACGCCATGAAAATCAACAAGCCTGAGTTCTCCGAGTAACAAACATTAGTAAAATTACATTTAAAAAAAAAATTCCACAGTAATTTTTGCTGCAAAACCAGACACAACTTGGGGGGGCTGTGAGCTTTCCATTAAAGACGCAAAGGACTGCCTATATGGTCAAGAGAAAGCAAACTTGGTGCTTTCACGTTGGCAGGAACTTACTCCCGAATGGCGGTTTGTTCGTTCAACCGTCCCAGAGTGAGTGCGGAGCCAAGCCAAGGCCAGCGCAGAACCACCCCGCGAACCCAGAGCTCCGTGGTCAGCACAGCGCCGGTACGAGCCAACGCGCTCCCCGGCAGTCAGAGCTCCAAGCAGAGCGAGCTGGAGGTAAAGGCGGCCGATTTACCATCTCCGAGATGTGCTGAGACAGCGAAATGGAGGGCTGGTGAGAAGAGGGGCATGGGCAGAGCAGAAGAATGGGCCGAGCTGGTCTGACTGCCTTCTGGTCTGGAACATATTCATATTTTGAAAGTAATCTTTGTTTTGTATAATGCTGTTAAGGAGCAAGCTTGCTTCTTTCATAATGATAACTGATGAAGTTACTCTGTGGGCGGGGGGAGGTGAGCGTTGTTACCTTTTCTATTAAATGGGAACTGCTTCCCACCGGGGAAACCTTCCTGCTCCAGAACCCCCAACCCTGTAAACTCAGACAGCCCAGATGCCCGTACACAGCAAGGGCTAAGGGGAGCAGAGGGCAGCAGCCGGTACCGACGCCAGAGCTCACCCCAACCCACCAAACCCATCAATGCCGGCACCAGGGCTGGGCACGGACACGCACCCCCCGCTCCCGTTCCCTGGGGTTTCAGTCTGAGAATCTTCTCTTTCGGGCTGTCAGCAAACATGACACGCAGATACAGAATAGCAAAGACTGCTTTTGACAGCTCACATTAGAAGAAAGATGAGGTAAAATGGATTGAAATAAAATAAGGAATGAGGTGACAGAAGCAGCTTTATCTGATAGAAAGGATTTTAAAGTGGGATGTCTGATAGCCGTCATTAATCATCATCCCCAAACAGGAAAAGCTTTCATTTGGTTCACAGCACTATTTTGTTTCTATTTATGCCTAAGAATTCACCTGAAGATTGCTGTGAGCCGGGCTACGGCCTCGTACAGACTGACAGGGAACACGCCTCACTCCGAAGTCCAGCTCCCCTTCCCGAGGCAGCGGAGCCGCTCTGCACGGCCAAAGGGTTTGGGGACACAGACTCCTGCCACCGGGCCCCGAGCTGTGCGCGCATCCTTAGGAGAACTGGGATATCGTTGGATGCCTCTATCAGAAACCAGATCAGAGAAATTAACTCTGTTCAAAACATTTGTACTCAAGAAGAAGACTGCTGCGTTACAGAAAGCTTACAGAGCAAAACAGAAGTATTTTTGGAGCACAAATAACATCTGCTATCAGAGACAATTCCATCTGTCTTTGGCTAACTTAGTTAGCCTGGAAGAAACCAGGTAACAGGAGTTGTGGTTTTGGTTTTTTGGCATTTTTTCTTTTTAAAGTGTCTCCATTCAGAGCTAAGGGAGACCTTTCTGCCGATTGATGGCTCCTGCCCAGGTACCGACGGGCATCCAGCGCTGCCAGAGGCTGCATGCAAAGGACTCGGTGCACAGACAGGGTCCATTTCTGCAACATGCTTTAATAGGAGTCAAACCCCTGCTCTCTTCTGGCCCATTCCTGAGGGTCAGAGCTGGCCCTCTGGGTCACGTACGGGTGTAACTGGGAAAGGCTGAATTCATCGCCCTCCAGGAAAAGGGCTCACCTCACCAGTGAAACGCTTTCTTCTTGCTCATCCTAAAGGACTGGTCTTTGAGTTAAACTTCATGATATAAACACTTACAGAGTGCATTTCTAAAACTCCAACACTCAATAAAAACTCTAATTAGCCCAAACCTTATGGTATGCTCATACTGCAAAAACCCATGCTTTCCCACTTGTTTTGAAGGGGGCAAAGGCTGGTAAATGCTCCTAATTGCTTGATGTGGTCCTTATTCTTTGTGCTGGTTTATACTACGTTTTAGTTATTATATTTTCATGTGAGCGCTTTTACATTATGATGATGGTAATTATTTATGGCTTATGGGAAGGTGCCTTTTTAGTGGGTTTGGGAGCATGTAACATTATATATGTGTATTTCTAAATAAATGATGCTGGCTGTTACTACCAGCATTTTTAGGCAGACTTGGTGCCTCTCTCCATCACCATGCAGTGTTTGCTCAGCGAACACAGGAGATGGTAAGATCAGATGATATAAATGGAGGATTTCAAGGATTTTCTAGGCCCTGTCCCGGAGCCAATTTGCCCCCGGGACAGGGAGATCTGCCCCGGTAGTCGTCCCAGTCCCATCACTAACCTTCTGAACTAGCAACATGATTTTTCATCCCCCACCTATTCAACAGGATCGCTCTCTCCTCTGCCGTCCCCCAAATGAGGGATAGCTGCTTCTGCTGTGCCACTGGCAGAAGCGTCCTAAGCTGGTTCTCCAATTCTTCTAATTGATGTTTCCACAATAAGCTTTTTGCTAGTGAGAGAATTCATATTAAGTAGCTTTTCTAGTCCAATATTCCTTCTCATTTTTCTTCCTTGTCTGTTACTAACATCTGTTGAACAAAATTGATAACAATAGGGGACCCATTACTGTCATGCCAGGGGTGCGCCATCAATCCATATGCTTCAGAGGTCAAAAATCAAAAATACTCTCATGTTGAAAAGGAAGGGAGTCAAAAGCTAAGTTTATATGCTTTATCACAAAAAAATTAAATTTTTATGGAGACTGTGTGATATCTGGTTATTCAACTTATTAGTACATTTCGTACTTCTCCCCTTTGCGTGTCGCTTTCTATTTGTTTTTCTGTTGTTTATAGTCAAACCATATTATCTTGTTGCATCACTCAGTCATCCTGTTAGCTGGCACCAGTCCAGTTTTATCCAGCAAGCTTATTAATCTTGACAATGCACCTGGGGTTTCACTCATTCTTCCTTTGGCTTTTAATAGACATGTCCCATGCACTCAATTTATTACCTTGTTTATATCAAAGAGCGAACTGAAGAGCTGTGCACCCGAGTAAATCACCTCAATTACCAAACTCAGCTACTTGACCAATGGCTTTAAGCCACTATAAAGTTAGTTAGAACTCTGCACTCAACTACATGAAGATATCTTAGTTCACATCCCATAACACCTATCTACCCCAGAGAGGCCATAAGTTTATATGAGTTTATGTGCTTTTTATACTAGCAATCCTTCGGAAGTTCTTTGAGTAGACGGATGTTCCAGGCAAGAAAGAGGAAAGCAGTCCGGGGCTGTAAGGATGTGCTCCAGCTAAGAACCCCCTATCCATGGTTGACTGTTCAAATATTGCCACCCCAGAATCTGTAGCTCTCGGCTATCAGAATCCCGAGTTAAGATAAATTTGACTAGAACGTATAACCACTTTAGACATACGAAGAATAAATAACAAGGCAAGTAGTTTATCACAGATGTGTTAGTAAAAACAAACAAAACAAGGTACTGTAATGACTGAGACAAAGATAAGCAATCCTGACAAGCCCCTGATAGGTTCTATACTTCTCCAAAGCCTTATGAGTCTCTTGGTTCTGCAAAATTAAACCAGGAATCGAAAAATCATTAGCTTTATTCTAACTTTTTTTTTCCTTAGTATTTCCATTTCTGGTCCTATTAGCAATACCTCAAAGACAATTTCTTTCTCCTGGCATTTCAAATCCCTACAGGAGGGCTGTAGCTCCGATGTGGGCAGAAGCCTGAAAACCCAAGGATGTTGCAGAGGTGAAGCCTGGCTGGAGTCAGACATCGCTGACACCAGAGAGCAACCATTTTCATCGAAATCATGAGAGAGATGTCAAACTTAATTCATACAGAGCCAGGCACCCTCAAAAACAGAAGACCAAACCAGTGGGCAAGCTCAGGAACCAGCGCAGTTATTAATGAGCACTGGAGGAAGAAGCCACCTGAGCAGATGAAGATGCTGAGAAAATCTGAGCTGCACTATTTCAAAGAGCAGCAGCAGCACAGGATTACAGGCCATCGAGGGCATCAGCAACCAAGAGAACCAGCCAGTTGCTGATATACTCAGGAAGCCTCCAGTAACCCCCTCTTCTATTTCTGTCAATATTTAGACTCTCACTGGGCATCACCTCCTTATTCTGTTAACACTCTGGGAGCTGGGAGGCAGATTTGGAACTGAAACAGCCATGTTTACTGGCACCTTCTCCTCCAAATAACTGGCAAACTTTCTTTCTGACACATATTTGCATTTCTACAAAATTTTTCTGTTTGGGTGGGCACAAGTTGATTTTCCTCATTTTTGTGCAGGGTAATGTGCCTCCCAAAGTTTGCCGGTATACAGACAGCGAAGCGGATTACGACACCACTATCTGATCAGACACAGCTGCACCAGGAGAGATTTTAAGTTAAGGGCTTTAACATCATTCCCTGCTCTGCTTTTCTCATGGCATTTTGTACGGGGCGGGGGCTGCAGAGTTATGACTACTTTCGTTTAAGACCACAATTACTTTATCAGATCACCTTCAAAAGACTCTCTCTCAGTCCTAGCTGTTAATGATCACTCCATCATCCTCATCTCAGGCAACCGATCCAAGCTGGCAAATATCTGGGTTTATAATTACATTAGTAAATTCCAGATTTTGCATCTCCTGCTCCAGTGAGGCTGCAAGACCGACACCAGTGCAAGTTCATTCTCTCGTTTAGTACTGTCAGAGAAGCTGTTGCCTTTATCCTGGTTGAAAGACACCGCTACCAAGGCCTTGCACTCAGAAAGCAGCCACTGCTTAGGCGCATCCTTAAATCCCGCTGCAGCCCAGTTAAACGCTTTCCTGAATTTCGGGCCAGGCTCTGATTCAAAGCAGGCTGTGCAGGGAAAGCGAGGTCTTTTTGACATGTTTTGAGCAATTTTACTGTTGCCACGAGGTTTTTTCCTTGCCCATCCAGAGGAGGAATTGTTCCCTTTCATGCCAGAGTCACGTGTCATTAAGTCAGGTGCCTATGTTGGAAAAGTGTATTTTGCTGATACGTTCTGTGTGTCATTCAAAGCAAAGTCTCTCCCACCTCATAGTTCTGCAGCACAACAGCTATCGCAGTCTGGAGCCAATGCACCACTGAGGAAAAATAATTATCCAAAAAGTGATTAAATTAATTGACCAGGGAAGTGATTCTGTGAGGATAATTAAAACTAACACATGTTTTGATGCATTTATAGCATAAACGCTCAGGGCCGCAATGTTAACTGGCCTTTTTAGCTCCGTTCTTCACCCAGCGCAGCCATCCAGGCATCTGCCTCCCTGCCCATCAGTGCAAACTGGAGTCATAAATATGTATAATGCACTTTTTTCTTAGTGACATTCATGTGAATGGGACCCACATTCTTGAGGCTCAAGAGGAACACAATCGAGATTTGCAAAATCATAAAGGCAGAAGGTCAATGCAGAACTGCTATTCACCAAATCCCTCAAAAATAGAACTCATTGAAGCTATCAAGGAGGATGTTTGAAGCTGGTAAAAGGAAGAGTTCTTGAATCATCCGGTTTTAGTTTGGTTTTTAGAGCAGGTAGTGAACTGGAAACTGCTGCCAGGGGAGGCTGTGAAGCTAGAGTACGAAAAAGGAATCAGGTGGATTCACGGACAACAGGTCTGTAAAAAGATACTAAAGGCAGCAGGCAGGGATGTACCCCCGAAGCCTGGAGGTTAAAGGCAAGAAATTGGTTTTCTACCTCCCATACTGCTGTCCCTTGGTCTGTGGAGTCCCCTTGCTCTGCTCTGCACGGGGAGACCTGAGGAAGACCTGGTGGCCCCGTGCCACAGATCCCCTCGTGCCAGAAGATGTCCGGCAGCTCCCGGGTGCACCCTGGTGAGGCATCCCTGGGGGGGCATCTCTGCCACAGCTTTGGCAAGGGTCAAAAGGCCCGTGCTCAGAGGGCTACAAAGACATCAGGACCTGCTGAGAGCAAGTTTGCTT
The DNA here is from genome assembly GCF_000690535.1 of Cariama cristata. Taxonomy (NCBI): domain Eukaryota; kingdom Metazoa; phylum Chordata; class Aves; order Cariamiformes; family Cariamidae; genus Cariama; species Cariama cristata. The sequence goes on from NW_009621662.1 coordinate 29,836, forward strand.
CGTATGTACATAAACTTGAAACAACAAACATCATCTGAGGAGGAGAGAGATGGATGGACAGTCTTAATTAACTGTTTCTTGTGGCACATTCTTCATCATTTGGTTGATACTCCTGCAGTCCATTACAAACTTCACTAAATTTAGTTGCCTCTCAGGCATTTCTACCTCTTATAACCAGCCTCACTCCTATCAAAGATAAATTGCTTAATGGGGTAAGTTGATACTAAACAAATGGAGCTTGCTTTGAACTTGTGTTGGTAAGTAGTACAACGCTATGGCACTGGACAGAAGGTTTCTCTGCTTATCTTTGTAGTGATAGGGCATGAAATGAAAATGGGTGCTGCATTCCTCAGGCTGTACAGAGGCTAGAAAATACTAGTCAAGTTAAATAAACTACACTAGAACACTTAATAAAAGACTTTTAGTTCTTTGATGTCTGCATTTAATATCAATCTGTGGCAGCTACCAAGACATCCTTTTCAAAACCTAATATTTTCCACTAAGCCAAAACCAAGCTCCACAGTTTCATTTGTTTTAAACCATCTCTTGATAGTTGTACCAGATCCTTTAGTTCATATTTTTGAGAAACAGCTGATAACAATTCATATGTTCTATACCTATCGTGACTTTATAGCCTCCTGACATCTCTCTGCTTCTGTCCTCTCTTCTCCAAACAATCAAAATCCTCCCGTACAGGGAAATACCTCGTCACCCTCCTTGAGCCAGAACAAGGTGCCTCAGAGCAGCTTTCCGATCCCACTGTTTTATTATGTTGCCCCGTGTCTCGGGAAGTTGCTTTTCATTACGTGAGTCATCCCACTGAAATCAGACCAATGGGACTCTTTAGCATTATGTCATGGTTGGAGAAACCAGAATCTATTCTATAATTACAGCAACTGTAATGCTTTAATGTTGATGTGGGTGTAATCTCTTAATTAACACATATTTTAAAAAGCGCTTAATGCTTATGACAAAAAGCACTGAAATTTAATGCACTAACTCAATAACAGCATAACCTACTTTCTTCCAAATAAGAAAGCAGGGAATTATTAGACATCAATGCATCATTCGCTAATGAGTTGTAATTCTGTATTAATTTACCTACTAGTTTATTAGATATGAGAGATTTACAAAATATGTTAGAGATTGTGGTTCCAGAAAACTAGTTCGGCATCGGAAAAAAATAAGTTATTCTATTTTTCTCTATGGTGCACCTGGAATAATTAATTAGTTGGCATTTAAATACAATTCATAAAAAATTAGATCTCAACTGACAAATTATAACATCAGAAATAACACACGCAATACCACAAAGCATCCAGCTGCAGTGCTCGGGAGAACAAGGATTGCGTGCCGTGCTCCGAAGCACCCGGGTGCGAGGGGCAGAGCCACCCCCGTGCGCGTGCTCCCCAAACCAGGCACGTCGTGATTTCCATGTTTGGGGCTTTCCCTTTTGTTTCTAAAGCTATGAGCCTATTTTTTCTCTGTAATTTTTTCTCTATAATTTCCAGTTATTAACAGAATTGCTGCTGCTACTCTGGCCTCTTTAAAAAGACAGACTATGAATCTATTGTAACATCAGAAAAACTAAGGCTTAGGGAATTTTCTCTGCAAAATCCATGATGGAAAGGCATTATTTTTTAATGAAGAGAGATGGTTCAAAGTTGCTTTCTGACGCTAACTCCCTTCTATTGCCGTAACAGTTTCAGTCATGTATTTTACATTCTCCTAATGCATACTCAAGAGTTATTTCTGGAAGAAGATAACGAGTAAACAGAGAAAAGAAAAACATAACAACAACAACAAAATCTGTTTTCCTCAAGAGATAAGCTCCTGGGTTTAGGGCCGGTCCCCGCATACAGAGCGACGCAGCAGCCCTGCAGCGAGGATCCCCTGTCCCCACGGCGCTCTGCAGCGCCCGCGCACAGGCACGCACCCGGGCTGGTCCGATGATTAACACCTCCGACGGGTATAAACGCAAACAGACATTTATGAAAGTAGCGCGGTGTATTCACAGACCCTGAAATGACTTTGAAATCTGAAGCTCCATTTTCAGAAGAGACATTATGAAACTCCAGCGGAGCTGCTCTTGCTCTAGGGGAGAGACCCATCAACTTCTTCCGGTTTAGCTAGCGTAAAAACATACTCTATTAGCCCCTATAAATAGTTGATGTGCAGATACAGCACAATTTCTAGGATGTGTACTTAAATTCTCAAGGTTTATAGCTTTCAGAACAAAGCTCCGACTACTTTACCACCTCCTACCAAGGTTTCCACAGCATTGACACGCTGCTGGTGCCACTCAAATTCCTGAAACATTTCTAGATTTAGATGTGAGAATGTGTGTGCAAATTCTATGTGCAAGTCTCTCGTGTGTCTGAGGACAGGCTATTACTCCAAAGTCCTATCAACGCCATCCTTATTTAAAAAAACAACAACTTATTTTCCAATAAAGTGTCAAACTTATCTGCTTGACATATTTGAGGGACTGTAGAACTACAGATACAGATAGATCCTTCTGACAAAGGATCTATAAGACAACTGAAACAACTACTTAAAAAATACACATTTCAAGTAGGTCAGACTATATGCATGTTTTCCTGCTTGGTATTCACTACTTTTAATACACTTTCTTGTCATCCCAGCTTACCTTGAAGCACAGATCGGTATTTCCAGAGGGTTTTAAGCACTAGTTGTGCACTAGGAGAGAACTCCCTCACGCTGCCCAAGTTTCAGGTGTTCCTCTCCTGTGTAATGCACTGTTTTGAACATTTACTGCTTTATGTTTCAGCTTCTTCACCAAAAGGGTTGTCAGGCCCTGGCACAGGCTGCCCAGGGAAGTGATGGAGTCCCCATCCCTGGAGGCATTTAAAAGATGTGTAGATGTGGTGCTTAGGGACAGGGTTTAGCGGTGGGCTTGGCAGTGCCAGGTTAACAGTTGGACTCGACGATCTTAAAGGTCCTTTCCAACCGAAATGATTCTATGATTTTATTTTTAGATTCCTTTAACCACATTGGGTTTCTGCCTTTGGGAAAGGACTGCATTAAAATACTGCACATTATCTTGAGTCTGTCATAACTCCGAAACACGTATCAAGGAGAAGTGTCAAAATGTTAATTCCGGGATTAAGATTAGTAATTTATCTATTGTATGTCCCCTTTTTGTTTTGTCAGTTGCTACAGACTCAGATGCATCTCGCACTTTTGAAGGGAACTGATGTTTGACTTTTTTCAAGAACTGCCTTATTATACTCTGTGCAAAGCAAATTTGAGTTTTACCACTATATATTGTGTCAAATGTTTCTCCTTTAACATGGCCAATTAATTCCACATCTTCCCTCCTTTTGAAACTGCCTTGAAAATTGCATATGTTTTCTACGAGCTCAGTTGTGATAAATTGTTAAATGCAAGTAACAAAAAAAATATCTTCAGCACAAATGAATTAAACTAAATCTTAAAGCAGCTTACTTGAGCAAGAAGTCATAAAGATTCTCCCTACTGCTTTCTTTCAAACACTCACTTCAGGAAACACAGTTACAGGGATCTGTTGGGGGACACAGTTTTCTTAAAAAAAAAAAAAAAAAGGGGGGGGGAGTGGGAAGAGCCAAGAGCAAGCCAGGATGGAGTTCTGCGTACAGACGGCATCAGGCTCCAGGCTGCCCCGAGAGCCACGAACAGCCTGCACTCCCTCCTAACAGTATGATAAATTCCAATGCCGCTCCTCGCAGCGCAGAGACGTCGTCTCCATCGAACGCTGATGCACGGAGACCCCCGTAAGGGCTGGGCTCCCCCACAGCTGCCGGGACGTCCCACCCAGAGCCCCCCTCAGCCTCTGGGTCCAGATGCTTTCAGCCTGACGGGGCTCATCCGCATCTGTCCACCTCTTAGTTCCCAAACATCTTTGGAGGCGGAAATGCAAGCAGCATTAAAGACTGTCAGTTTAAAAGAAATGACAAAAGGCAATTAAGAATTAGGATAAACAAATGTGAGCAACTGAAAGACCTGAATGAGAACAACTTGCTGCTTTAACTGCAGCAAAATTAAACACCTGCCCTATTCTTGACGTTTCACCCCCTTCCTTGGAGCATTTTCCCATGAAATGTTTTAATCCCAACAGTTCCTGACACAGAAGAGTCAGTGTTACCAAGAGGAGGAATCAGGCAAATCCAGTGTCTCATGAATAGGAGCGCAGGATGCCGAGAGGTCTCAGGGTAGAAAGAGCAGCAGAAAAGCAAAGATGACTTTCCTCACAGCTAGCAGAAGCGTCTTGCTCTGCTGAAACTTGAAATAACCAAGAAGAAAGAGCCTACATAAAAAGATCTTGCATAGCTAGAATAGCTGCAACATCAGGAGGAAAAGTAGCACAAGAGACGTGTTATTGTTGCCCAGGACTGTGAAGTATTTTTGTCCATATACCCAGAGCTAAGCACCTACTTCCATACATTAAAACCTAAATGAGACATACCCCCACCTGAAGGATCTAATGAGCTGCCCACACCACTAACTCCATTTGTCACCACAGCGGGGGGGGGGGGGGGGGGGAAATCCCATGAAACCCCAAAAGCCACAAGACCCTTTCTTCCTCTAATTCTCAGCTTCTGCACTGGCTTGGCATACTCCTGCCTAGTCCGAGCCTAAGTGATAAACAGGCTTTCTCTCAGCTCAGGCTCTGGTTTTGTATCTGATACATCAATTTCTTGCAAGGGATGTTTATACAAAAGAATAAATGCTGACACCTGCAATCACCAGCTTTGGGAACACTGCTGTTATAATCACAGTGAGCTCCCGATGGCCCGAAGCCACTGAAGCAAACCCTCCGGGGTCCCAGCCCCATCCCACCCCGCGCGGGGCTGTGCCCCCCAGTACCTCCCCGTCAGCCCGGGGGCTCCCGACACCACAGCAGCAGGTGGGGAAGATGGCACGAGTTATTTCAAGCAGGCTGTGAAATCATCTGAGGCCCATCTAGCTAAGACTCTATTTTCCTTTTCCTCTCTCTCTGCTCCATTCCCCCCCCGAGACCAGCTTTGTTCCAGGAAAGGGAACGTGAACCCTGCTGCTCCACAGCAAAAGTGCTAGGTCAGAGCAGGCAGATTTCGTTATTTTTTAATATCAAGTCTCCCACCCATCCCTCTGCACACAGACGCCCAGGGAAGGGGTTGCGCATGCTTAGGACATGCCCAGGGATGGGAAGGGTCGGGGCAGCCCCTCCTGGCAGCAGGGACATGGGGTGCCCCTCCCCAGGGTGGCGAGAGGGACCGTGCTGCCAGTCCCCAGGGATGCTTTCCCCGGGGGGGCTGGGAGCTCACCCCTCCCCTTCTCTATTTCCAGGAGGAATAAACTGCGGAGGGGAGAGCTGAGCCCCGCAGGGCTCCCGGCTGACGACTGAGGCCCAGTGTTTTATGCATCACCAGCAGTAATAAAGGGAGTGTGCAGGCCAAATTATTTCTTCGCCTACATCTGTGCAACCCCATTACCCTTTAGTGCAGTTGCAAAGGCGTAACCAAGGGCACAACGTGAAGGTGACGCAGCCAAACAAGGAACGACCGCTGCCTCCTCCTTGCGGGTTAGCTGCACCGCTCCGCCGAGGGCATCCGCAAGGCAAAGCTCTGGCAAACTCATAGCCAACAGAGGGGAGAAACACGCAAGCTGCTGAGACAATAAAATTCAATGCTGAATTAAAAAAAAACTCAACAACATTGTTTCAGCACAGGATTTGAAGCAGTGGAAACAATCACGCTAATTGGGAAAACGTGTCCCAGGAAGGAGGCAACTCTTCCGCCCGCTCCCCGAGCAAAGCCTTCCGGAGGCACCAGTCACCGCACAACAGCTGGACTCCCTTACAAGAAATTTCATAGAAAAGTACATAATCTTATAATCATTGCCTCTGTAAACAAGTCGTAACATCTCAATTACAGTGAGGGTCCCCTGTGCTCCGGTTGTCTGTATATAATAATGCTAATTTAAAAAACAGAAGAGATTCTCACAAGTTCAGAGAATTACCCACCTCCCTCCAAGTAGAATCTAAATGGAGTTTTCTGCACTACCCATCTGTTCATTTTATATAATATGTACACTTTTTTCAAGATTAGATTGTTTTCCTCATCTTTACACAGACCCACAGAGCTTTTGTAAGAATGATCCAGGCCGTAGACTCAAGCTGTAGTGAAAGATCCCCTGCATTGACAGAGCAGCCCCGATTATTATGCAAGTGTTTAAACAAGAAGAAAGAAGAAAAGCAGAGCAAAAATACCATTGCTCCTTTTCCCAGTTATGAGAATTACGGGCAACCCCTATGAGCGTATCAAGGAAATAAAGAAAACTCATTGCCTTTAGGTACAGAAGGGGGTAAGCTTTACATCACTGCTCATTTGTTCACGTCCCGGCTGGGGGCTCGTTCCCACCAAAGGGTCACGGCAAACGGGCGGCTGCTGCCCCACCGGCGGGGAACGCACCGCCGGCCTGGGACGGACCCCTACAGAGGGGAGCTCGGGTCAGCTCACCTTAGCAGGAACAGATGCTTGTGGCAGATTTCACTTGGCCCTTTTTGGTCTAGGAAAAGAATTTGTAATCTCTTTAATAAATTAATAGGGGCATCCTGAAGGAATTGCCTTTGTAAATGTGATGGATATAAAAGGGAAAAAGAGCAAGCTTGTTTCCCAAGTCTTGCACGTGTGAGTGTTGGGAGCAGATTTCAAGGAGAGAATAGAAATAACCCATTTGGGTGTGTCGAGCTCACTGGCATAAAGCAATTAGTGATTTATTTTTTTTTCATTTATTCACCTTCCAATGAAATAGGCCTGTCAACTTTTCTGATGCAGACTACGTGCATAACAAATGGAAAATAAAGGGATTACAGGGCAGGGCCATAAGCCGCACAAGCCCTTGCTCTGCTGGGAGGCTGTGGAGTCCCACACCAAAAGCTGTTTTCTGGCTTTGTGCGGCACATTGCAGCTGCAGCACGGAGCAAAGCCGCCTCTGCGGCGGTCTGTGCCTGCCTTTCGTGATGGAAAGATGCACGCTTAAAACACCAGGCAAGAAACTGCATCCTCATAACCATCGCCGAGATGGTCCCAGGAACAAGGAAATATAAATCCGGAGGATTATTTCATCCCATTGGAAGCTGGAAGATTTCAGCTGGAAAAATACCTGTATGTACAGCAGTTATAAAGCTCCTGGTACCAACAGGCACCCTAAGAGCCGCTGCAGTCATGTCAGGGACTCCTCTCTCTCCACTCCATTTTCAGAGATCCGAGCATAAGCACCTGGTGACAACTCCAGCCACAGCAAACACTTCCATTTGAAAGATGGCAAGATTTTCTGTTGAAAACTTTCCTGTCTCCTTTTGTCCTTTGAAACTTGTGAAGCCCAAATTCAAAAGCAAGAGTCAAAGAGACTTTAAACAGAAATAATGAATAAACCACTTCTTAACCTCAGACTCATCCTCCACCTAGACACAACATGTCATTTTGTAAGCCAAAAATTTCAGACTCTGGGTAGTGTACTTTCATCTTCCACCACGACAACTTGAGCTTCTTCCAGCTTCTGTGCCCATGCTTTCTCCGCAAGCGCACAGGGGAGCGCTTTGATTACTGCGTGGCAGGAGAGGGAGGACACGCTTCCTCCCAGGAAAGGAGGTGGGTTTGTTCACGCTTATGGAGCCCCAGTCACGCTCACCAGTCCGTGCTTGAGAAGCCTCAGCAGATGCACCGGCCATGGGGCAGCCCCACGGCTTTGCTAACGCACCCTGCGATGCTGGGGGACAGCTACATCCCACGGGGCTGCTTGGTTTGGTTATTGGCACTGTCTGGATGGCACGGGCAAGGAGCAGAAGAGCACCACGAGACTCTGCCAGGGGCACAGGAACAGCCATGGAGAGGTTCTGCAGCAAGGAATTGTAAGGATTGTAAGGAAATGTAAGATCAAGACGGCTTCTCTCCAGCCACAGTGAAATCTGAGCATCCAGCCAGGGCTTCCCACATATGAGGTGGCTTCATGGTCAGTGCTTCTGTTTCAAAGGGCCAAAGATCTCATAATATTAGTATAAGCTCTTTCAGGTGTGATTAAAAAAAAGCAAGCAAAGGTACTTCAAGGGAACAGATGCCTTTTTGTGTGCATGAAGGTGGTGCATAAATGCCAAAGTTTTTCCCTATGCCTCCTCCTGTTTCTTCACCTCCAAATCCAAGACTGGATGGGCTAGTGGCTCATTCCCTGTCATTCCCCACCCTTCTCCATAGCAGAAAGGCAAAGATAGGAGTTGACAGTACCTAGGTTATTTATAAGGATAACTCCCATGGGGCTTCCCCTGATGTGCAGCAAACACTTGTTATTATGCTATCCCATCTAGTGAAAACCACTCGGTGCTGATGCAGCAATCGGTCATCCACAGAACAAGGCCCTTTAAAAAAAATAAAAGTCCCTAGCAGCCTCAAGCGTACAAACAGCGAGGTGGCTTGTGGTTTGCTTCCATTCCCCTGTGGCTCTCATTTCCTTTCCAGATCTCGCTCTAACAGACTAGCAGCAGCAAGAGTAGGTGCTTCTCAATAATATTGGACCCCATCGCAAAGCTTTGCGTGCTTCTTTCAGGAACAGGCTGTCCCTCTGCACGGAGAATACACTCAGAGCATGAGCACATTCAAACAGGGATTTTTAGCCTTTGTGTTGACCCTTCTCACAGAGTTTCAGTATAACACCTCCAAAGCCAGAGCAGATGTTCTAGCGTAACCACTGTAATCTTCCCAGAGGTTGAGTCAAGGTGAAGTCTTGCAGCTGCAGGAAACGCTGGGCACCCTACCCGAGTCATCCCCAGGCTGCCAACCCAAACACATTTTAGGAGCTGATCAGTGCCAAAGGAGGTGGATAATTCAGTGGCTATTCCCTGGGCATCTCCTAACTCCTTGCTGCTTTTCACAAGGAAGCAGGGTGTAAATTGGCTGAGCTGGTGTCCGAGGCACCAGCGTGTTGCTTAGCAGATCCCATGCACTGCTCACGTTTGACCTTAGCTGCAAATTAGGAACAGCCCAACGGACCCCCAGTCGGGCTTTTCCCAGCAGCGACAGTCGCTGGCAGGCACCTGGCTGTGCCGCACATCAGCCTCTCCCCGGCTCCGGGCAGGCAGAGCCCCAGGCGCCGGGGTCCTTACCATAGCCAGGTCAGGGGTGCAGCGCCAGGGTCAGCAGTGGATGAAAACTCACGGCCTGGGGCTCACGGGGTGATGCAATGGTCCATTCTGGTTTTGGACATGCTGAAATCTCTGGAAATAAAGCGCTGCACTTTGCTACTGAGAGAAAAAGCAGCTTTTCCTTCCAGAAGTCAGCTCAACTTCCCTACCAGGGAGAGAAAAGAACCATCCAGCTGTGGTCCCCCGGCTTGGGGAGGAACACTTCCATCAGGCCTGACCTCGCAGCACGCTATAAGCCAAGGGTTAGGGTCACCTGCAAAGATCACAGCAGGAGAACACTAAACAGCACCCCGTAATTTGCAAGAAACACCATTAATGCTAAAATAACCCTCTGCACATACACTGCCACACAGCCCTGCCCAGGGCTCAGCAGCTTCTGCATTTGCAGTCAACATAGGTGGGTTGAAGAGAGGAAAACGCGTCCTTTCCCGATGAGGGGAAAAGCTCCAGCAGCCAAAGGAAAGACGTGAGAGTCCAGGCTGGTGAGCCCTGCAGGGCACGGAGCAAGAGGCGCTACAAAGGCAATGGATCAGGCACCATTTCAAGCTACTGATCTGTGCCAGGCTCCGGCTAATTACCCGTGTTTCACCATGAATTTTAAGTTCCATTAATTCAGTTTAAATTCCAGTGCAGACCTTTCAAGAGAAAGCAAGCAGGAGGCTGGGGACCCGGGGAGAGCACGGCGAGGCCCTGTGCAGGAACAAACCCTCGCTCCCGGCTGCCTCGGCGGAGATGGGGCTCCCAAACCAAAACGCACCCTCCAGAAACGCCTCCGCCTCGGTACCCACAGCCATTGTTTGCGTAAGGCCCATCTCAACCGCAGGGATGAAACTGAACTGGTAGGTATTGGAGCAAGGTACCGATGGACACAGTTCAGACTGGGCGTACTGGCTCAGCACGAGCACCGGTGTATCTCCACTGCAGCCCATTTCACACAGGTCCCCGTTATGCTCACCATTGCGGTAGGAGCTTGTCTGCCAAAAGTGCATTTAGCACCATGACTAATCTCTTCCTCTGATGGTTCTCAGCCCCACAAGGGAGTATCTCCAGGGGAGCGTTTCATCTTGTTACAGGCTTTTCTATAAAATTGGTATGTGCAAAACCAAAGTAAAAAAAATAAAAATAAAAATCCAAGCCAGGCAGCATTGCTGGCTGCTACGTGCTTGCATGGTGTGCTCCCAACTTGTAATTTCTTGTGCAATAGTAAGTCCAGTCCTGAGAAACACTATTTAACTAAATTATATTTTGGGCTTTATTTTCCCTGCTGTAGAAGGGTATAACCCAAAAGCAAGCACAATGCTTAATATTTTCCCAAGTTTTTATGTAAAAGCATCCCAGCAGACAATAAATGCCACAAATAATTCTCGTGCTTCCAGAGAAAATCAATGTCCTTATCAACAGCAAACGGTAGCTGCAGTTATGAATATTTAACATAGTGTTGCTATGAATGCCTTGTATACCCCCAACCCAGCCCTGTAATAAAACCTATGGTCTTGTGGGATATTTTTTAATAAATAGAAATAAAACACATTAAAGCCAAGTCATTAAGTGCTGGAAGTAGTCGTGAATGCCAAATGCAATCTGTGCAACCTATCAGTATAACCTAGCTGTAAGTCAGGGCCACTTCCTAATGTGTTTCAAATTTATTCTTTTTGCATGATAAAACCATAAAATGTTCTTTGCATTGCTAAATAAACAGCAAGCACAGTTTCACTTTAGGATGACACTAGTACTTAAGAACTGAACCGAAGGATAAGTCAAAACCAAGGGCAGGGCCATCCTCGCATGTGTAACCACCGCTGTTATTGCTGCCGCACATTCGGGAGAGCGAGGCACCGCCGATTTCCCAGATTTGGCATTACCGGATGCTGGAGGGGACGCAGGCATTGCTCCAGGAGCACCAAAACTAACACGCTTGGCCAAACGTCTTGGCCAAAACCCATTGCTTTCTCTTCTGCCTTCTGGCCTTCAGTCTACATGGTTTAAGTTCTCTGAATATTTTTTTTTTAACCAAACACACATGGACTAAATATGTTATTAGAGGAGCCAAGCCAAGCCAGCCCAACGCTTATGTGGTCGTGTGGCTGCTGGAGCGAAGGCACAAAATCCCCCCAGCCCCCTGAACCCCCACTCAGTACTGCACTGCGCTCTCAGGAGCTTTCACTCCGCTCTTCTCTGCCAGGAACCCTGCTGGAATTTTCAGTAGGTTTTTTTCCAATTAGATATTCCAGAATTGCCTGGTTGCTGGTGTTCCTCTCTTCTTGCTCGCCAGCTAAACCCTACAAGTTTACAAACACTGAAAATAAACCGATGACAGTAACAGCGCATCCGATCGCTCCTCCCCCAGGCCCAGAAAACAGTTTACAGCTCATTCTAATGCAGCTCCAGAAGTGAAGGTTTTCTGGCCCCAGCAATTCTTAATCCTGGTGACAAATGTCCCTCGACACATCCCTGTGCAAGAGGCAGCAAGCCCAAGAGCTGCAGGACCCAGCCCTGCAAACTTGTTGAGGTCCTGGGGTGAAAATATCTGAACGAGTTATTTTTTTTTATTTTCTTCATATGAGATCCTAGACTTTTTAAATAGGTTATATGATTTCTGGATTGATACTGAAATTTTCAGTGGAGATCACCTAAAGCCCTGCCATTTGCTGGGTAGGAAGGGATGTGAATTAGGGAAGTTGGATAAATACTCAATGTTAAAGTTTTCCTTAAGTAAATTACTTGTTATTTATGCATACATGGGGAGCTGTCAATAAAATCATCCACAAATTCTGTCAAATAGAAGAGCAATTATGGTTTCTGCTTGTTAGTAATAAAATGATACATTAGTTGAGCTTACACAAAACACAAACACCTTCTGATTTCATTGAAGATTAATGCTAATGTGCCAAATTGCCAGACTAAACTTAATTGCTCTTTTTTATCTTCATTAAATGATAAGCAGCAGCCACAGAAGTGGTTCTGGTGACCTTGGATTTCCATAGACCTTCAGTCACAGGGAAAAATCTACTGCTTTTAGCTCTAACTCAGTAACTTCACTGGGGGCCACCGCAGCAACCCACGTCCCCTTCCGAGTTCAAGCCTGCTCTGCAGAGCCCAGCTCTGGGGTTCAGCCTCGTGGGGTATACCCAAACCCCCATGGTCCAAGAGAACGATCTTTGCCTCTGTGTGACAACCTGAAACACGGCTCCTTTTCTTTCCCCAGTTGTGTTTTGCAACAATATATTTGTAGAAGAAAAAAACATCACCCAGCTACTTCCCGTCTCCATGGCAACACCCTGTTCTGGCTCCAACTGATAAATACTTTGCAAAACCCTGTTACTGTAGGTAAGTTGTTGCAAAACATCATACACTGTTACTCACAAATAACTCCATAATATTTATCATGTTCTCTGGGAGAAGAGTAATGACCTGATTTTAGCCCTTGTATACCTGAGCTTCCTTCATTTCACTCGTGGTTTTCCAGTCAGCAGGTAATTGCAGACACAGTGTAATCCATTTCTGTGTCCAAGCAGTGCATTTGCAGGTTTCTGTTGGGTATCTCAATAACTGAACGGCTTCACGTGAGACCAGAGGAGAGGGAGAGCACGAGATCCCACCTACAACCATTTGCAGTCGGTCACTTAGAGAAAGCTGCTGTTGCACATCTGTTCCTCCCACCCCAACCCTCGCTCTGTAAACCTACCGCCACAAGTACAGAGAGTACAGAAGCGTCCCTGCTCATCTCCTGGGGCTAAAACCTGGGCAGGACCGAGCAGAGAAACTAGGGGAGAAGGGAAGGTTTCCACATTTGTGTTCTCCTGCACAAGCAAGCAAAGGGGCAGAACTGCCTTGCCCAAATGACCTGGAAGTCCTGGTCCAAAGCAGTCAGCCTTCCTCCTCCTTGTTGACTCTTCCCTGCCCGTGGCAGGGAGGTTGGAACTAGGTGCTCTTCAAGGTCCCTTCCAACCACACCATTCTATGATGATTCTTTAGTGGAATCTGTCATCTTTTAGCTTCAGCCGCACTGAGTCAGCAGGAGCGTACCATCCCCGCTGGAAGGGCTCTCCAGGCAAAGTTCAAATGACCAATTAGTGTCTCTACGTACTTTTAAGCTGCTTTCCCAGCTTGCAAAGGCTGAGTCAGTAACCTTTAAAAATGCAAAGCTTATCGTGGGATGCTTGCAGCTGCATCCTCAAACATCGCTGCCTGGTGATGGGAACGTGCTGCTGGGGCTTGCTGTCTCATTCTCTCTTATCCCATCATCATTTCAAGACTCCCCCAGAACACAAAGCAGATCTTGACCTGGGCTAAATTGGCCAGGCCTGGACACAGAGAACCACCCTGGAAAGTACTGCTGGTTTGAACCAAGACTCCCGCTTCTTGCTGGTCCCTACAAGCCTGCTTGGCCTATGCTTCAGCTGCCACATCAACCCCTGCGTGTCAGAGCCCAGGTAAAGCATCTCAGGAAGAACGTGGGATTTTTGTGGACCCAGAGGGTAAAATTGGCTTGGGCTGCTTTGTGGGATGCCCAGGTGGTCACAGGCAATCAAGCGCTTGCCTCTGTGTTGATGAGTGCTGTCAGACCAGATCATTCAGGAAAGCGTTAGATCTGGATCTAAAGACATCCAGAGAAGGGAGAAGCTAGCCAAATTTTCCCAGTAGTTAATGATCCTCAAAGTTCAAAATTTCTACCTTGTTAACTGGATCTTTCTGGCTTCAGCTTAAAGCTATTGGGTCTTTTTGTGCCTTTTTCTGAAGAAAAAGCCTTTCAGTACCTGGAGCTTCCTCCCTGGAAAGGTACTTATCCACCGAAATTAAGTTACAAGTGTCTTTTCGATAAGATAAACAGACTGAGCTCCTTAAATCTATCACTGTAAAATATTCTCTCCAGTGTTTAATCATTCTTTATTAATCTTTTCAGCTAAGTGACATGGTAGCACAAAGGTAAAAAAAAAAACCTAAATCAGGAAACAAGCAGGAAAAAAAGAAAGCCCCACTACGGGAGATAAAGGGATATACTATCCGAGGAAGTGAATAGTCCAGGATTTCACAAAAGATGCCAAAGCCATTATACAACTATAGTACAAAATTACTCCAAAGACCTTTCCGAGGTGCAGCACTGCTACCCTGAGCGAGGAGAAGCAAAGCGAACCGAGGGGAAGCTGCCTAATGCCAGTCTGCGATAAATGTACATCTTCTGTATTTCTTAAAGCATCTGAGACAGGGAGTTGGAGTCAGACTGATAAGGTGGGCTGTCCTTTTAGTCAAGGATGTCAACATGGATTTCAACATGTTCTTACAAAAACCCTTACAGATGCACATCAGACACCAGAGGAAAAGGCAGATCTCTATCACAGCGCTTGTGAAACTGCATCAGGGACTACTTCAAAGATTAGTTTACAATGAACATGAACTAGGCTTAAATTAGGTGATGTGAACCAGATAGCTGGGACTTCTACACGTTCTATTTATTGATTTACAGATTTATTTGCAGTAGGCAAGTCACCGAGTGCTCCCAGGGTAAACTAGCCCCCTGAGATCACACTAGTGATTTCCAGTGCTCAGACACAGCTCGTTCCTCTCCTCCTAACGGCAGTGCCGGGCCAAGGGGCACCAGGCTCCCGTGTGACCCCCGAGACGGGCGCCAAGGAGCGAGAGCCCCTGAGGAGGCACCGGCAGGGGAGCAGCTCAGCACCCAGCCCAGCCCGGGGGCACGGGCAGCTCCCTGCCCAGCCCAGGGAAACCTGGGGCAGCATCCGCACTCCTTAGGGATGCCCCACCACTGAAAACACAAGGAATTCATTTTGGTCCTAGAAGGTCGCTATTTTTGAACTTCTCATTGCAAGTGGCCACCTGGTAGTTTCTGCAAGAGTGAAAAATCAGGGCTGGCTCCATGGACTTTGCAGACGCTGGATTATGCCCAAAGAGCACGGCACAAACTGAAGAACAGATTCATTCGTGTTCTCCCATCACTGGGAGCCCCGGACCCAAAGCAAAGCGCCTGGTCACCCCACACTGCCCCCAGTTACACCAACTAGTTATGACACAACAATAATTGCTCTGCTATAAGAGCGAGAATTAATGCTCTTTTTTGCATATTTTGCAGGTGCAGTATAGAAATGATACCGGTAGTCTTTCGCCATCTTCTAAAAATCCTTGCTCCTGACTTTTAATAGCTAGCAATAGTTAACACTTGCAATTCTCATTTCATTTTAAAAAAAACCTGGTTCACTTACATATGACAGTGGCAATGACAGTGTCATTTGTTACATTACTGACCCTTTCACTTTATTCATTTATAATTTAATTGTCAGTTAAATTTGATCAAATGTCTGAATTGAAGCCATTTGCTTCAAAAATAATATATCTTTTCCCTTTTATTCCCTGTATTGTAGCAGGTGTTACTCAGTAATTCAATCAGTGCCTGAAGAAAGCTGCTGTTTAATTAATAAGAAAATGGGTAACTGTCTAAGTGGGAAAAAAAAAAAGCATGGATGAAAATGCCTGATGAGAAACAATGGATCTTGTTAAGGACTATAAAATTCAGACACTCTCATTTACGGTGCTGCTGGATGAGGAAGAACCAGACCCTCACGGGGATGACAGCAACCGCCCCGGCACAGCGGCACGGGGGGCCACCAACAAACGCAATGGGATTCGCTTTCCCCGATACCTCCGGATCGGCAATCGCAGTTGGCTCAGGCTGCTGAGGCTCTCCCTAACCCAGCTCCTCCCCACAGAACATTTGTGGTGGCAAAATGATTAATAATGTTGCTTTCGCTTGGAAATTCAGTGTTTACAAAACAGAAGTGCACTTGTAACCTGTCGGGCCTGGGCAGCCCGCGCTGTCACGGGTTTGGGAAATAGCCTCGTGCTGCTGGGGGAGGTTGTGAGAATCGTTGATACCTCGCAACTCCTGAATTGGAGAAATATATCTGAGTGATGAACTGGGGGTTTTTCCTGATTAGTATGTCATAATTAATTCTCTGAAGAGTCTTTGCTTAGGAACTTTATTAAATCCCATTAAGACTAATGAATTATTGTTGTTTCCTAATCATATAGTTGTTTCTAGTTGGATGAACTGTATATTAATAGACTTATAGAATGCACATTTTACTTCTAGGACGGAAATACTTTAAATAAGAGATATATGTTCTTGCTAATAGCATCAGTTGTCAATTACAGTCTCTTTTAATGAATCAGTTGGAAAATACTGTCCTTTTGAAGACAGATTTTGCTTATTTTGTTATCTAAAGAGGCAAACAAAAAGCCCAAAATGAAACATGTTCTGACATTTCATGTAAAGCGGATATTTTTGCTCCCATTAATGCAATTTCTCATTGCAAAACAAGATCTCCAGGCCCCTGCAACTAGCTGAGTACTTCTCACTCAAGTGATATCATAGAGGAAAAAAAGAGTACAGCACAGGATGGGTGCCCTGTGAGAGTTTTTTTCCTTCACAAAATAAATCAACAACATGGATACTTTTCCACCTGAAACGCATTTCGAAGGACATGCACATGGTGACAACACCCACCTGCCCACACCTGGACTCAGATCCCACCAGCATCACGCAGGCTCGAAGGAAACCCTCTGAGATACACACAGCATCAACAGCTGAGATCACTTCGTGAGGAGCACCACCAAAAAACAAGGCCGTGAAGTAGCTTTCAGTGCCACGCTGAGGGACTAAAAAGCCCCAAGTGTTCTTTAAGTCAGTTTTGGCCTAAAAGCACACACCACTCCATGAATAAACCGACAGGCACAGGGAGAAAAAAAAAAAGATCGTTTGCAGCACCAGCAGCGATGCTGAGCATCACCCTCCGGGTGAGTTTAGTAACACTCTCCAGCTGGTCTATCGTGCCCTGGCAACGCACCACAGTCAGGACACACCTGCCAGTCAGGCCAGTACAGATTTATTTTATCATCCTCACTAAAAACCACATTTTCAAGATACTTTGCAGCCACTCAAAAGTTGTATTGACATTTTCTCCTGCAGGAGTGAGCTTGGTTTAAGGCTGGCATCCAATGCAAATCCTCCCTGGGCACTTCTCTGCCAGTTTGCCCCCAGAGCTCCTCAGCCCGTGCAGACGACAGCATCACACGAGGGGGTTTGTGCTTCATTAATTCCCTTTAGGCCTCCCCAATGCACACATCCTTCCACGACCGACCCGAGGAGCCATCCCCGTTACCTGAACGAGCTGAAGTCGCCTTCGAATGCAGAAGGTGCTGCACCTTGCTCAGGAGCTGGGAGACTTGAAGTCTCGCTGCAGGGTCAGAGCCAGTGTCTGGGGCTGGAATAAAGGACAAAACGGTCGGAAATCTGGTCCTGGCCTCGTACGTCTGTTCTCCAATGAACTGGCCTAGCATAGAGCCCGGGGTATGCTCAGACCTGCCAGCAGCCCGCATGGTCATACCTACAAGCGGTTTTATCCAAAGTAAACACAGTTTCTCTGCAAATATCTCCTGAACTTTTCCTCAGGATATTCTGTAGGGCAAAATAGATATACTCCTAAAATAGGAGCTGCTTAAAAAGTAAGAATTGCTACTGCTTAAAAAAGTCATCATCTTGAATGCTAATACATATAATCTTCAACACACTGCAGCCACCCCACAGATTAATTTCAGTACAGAGATTATGTTAATATACAAAAAAAAGAAGTTGTGATATTGAGTTAGATCAAAGATTTTTCATTTTAGAAACTGTCTTTGGCACCAGTCAGTAATGCCTGTTTCAAAGTGAAGTCAGAGGCCTCTATAATGCACTGAGTTGAACAGTAATTATTACAGAGAAAGGCATAAAGTTTAGAGCAGAGTGTTGCTTGATCTTGATCTGACATTAGTTGCTTAAAGTAAACGGGTATTTGATGAGGAATGACAAACTCCTCCTAGGGCCAGTATCGCTCCTTGCAAAGCCTTGGGTTTTTTTCCTTCCTAACCTGGGGAGGAAAGCAGGCAGTCGGTCCTCACTTCACCAACATGATGCAAGCCACTCCAGCTAGTACAGAGTCAAGCTCTTGCTTTTCATTTTATGTTTACACTGAAGTTTAACCCCATTGAAAAAAAACAGTTTGGGAGGAGGCGCAGGAGAGGTGGGGGGCACGGGGCACGTTCACGTGCTGTGGGAGGAAGCAGCAGCTTTCAGCATCCTACTGCCACATCTACCCGGCGTTTACTCAAAAAGCTGTGAGCCATTTAAGCCTTCTGTATTCTGACTAGGAGATGCAATCAAACAAGAAGGAAAGTGCTTCCAGAAGTGACCCACTATGGATGTAAAACATAAAACTTGCAAACGCTTTTAGGATCGGTTGGTCCAGCTGCCCCGGGTTCCCCAGCCATTCAAGGACACCTAATCAGGGCCACGCTGGTGGGATGTGCATCCCAACCAGTCCGCAGCAGAGCCCTCACCACAGCAAAGCGGCCTCCCTGAGCCCGCCACTCACCAGCCATTGCACACAACATCTCTCAGCCTCACCTCGGACTCCCCAGGCTGCTGCAGAGATGCTCCCCCAGGCAGCTCTCCCGTGGGCGCTGCCTTTTGTTTTACTCTGCCCTCCCCAACAGCCCTGGCACGCTTTCCAGAAAAGCGACAGTCCCGACCATTAATGTAACTCTCTGGGGAGGGCACTATATAACTACTACAGTTATACAGGTACTACATTTGCGACCACCTGTTCCCTGCAGCAGAGCTGGGCACTCGCTGGGGGACGGGGAGAGGCCCCAGAAAGGGAGGATGAAAGGCAGCCCCCGCCTCACTGCCTAGCAGGCTGGTACCCAGCCATCCCCCCTCCCATACACACAGCAGAAAGTCCCTTTCTACTCACTTGCCACGAGATATAAATATGCTTAGCCCAAACAAGCACATTACAGTTAGAAACATTAAGCTTTATAGATACACTATAGCTGAATGAATTAAGCTTGATAGTCTCTTGGGAGGCTGATACCCACCAGACCCATCTATCACCTCCTCTTGCACTTTAACCACCTCTTTCTCTCCCAGCAAAAAGCCAGAGATTTTTCTCCTATTTCTAGCATCTCCCAAAGGCACAGCAGCTCTCTGTCTTAACACTCCATCACCTGCAAGGGAAAGCCGGGCCTGTTTCCAGGTGCCCAGCCACAACTTTCAGTCGGTTCTCCGCAGGCTCCCCAGGGCAGCTCCTGGCCGGCAGCGAGCCCCACGGGAGGTACGGAGCTCCCAGCATCGCTGGCGCAGACCCTGCCCCTGCTCCCCCAGCAGACAAGCTCACTTTTTACCCAAGCCTACTCAGAGCTAAAACTAATACCTTCTTACAAACTTTCACTATCAAGCAAAGAAACACTTAGAGCATGTATTACTTATCTTTTAAGAATGGCAATAAAAATTCAAGAGGCCTTTTCTCATTAAAGGAAAAGTTTGAAAGTACCTGAAACACCCCCTTGAGAGAGAAGCCCATCCACACTCCTCAGGAACCTCAGCCACCCTCTCGCAATTAGAGGGAAGAGCTGCAGCAGGGCCACAGGTTGCTTTTGTAACTGCCCATAAGGAGCGGCTGGG
>NW_009621663.1:0-11958 GCF_000690535.1 Cariama cristata
TCTGCTGTGTGCTGGTTTACTTGGCAACGTGGTCTTTCTCTGACTCGTGGGCCAAGACAGAAGTTCACTGTGCATCTCTCACCCCACTCAAATAGGAGACTTCAGTGTGGAGCAATGATCCCCCCAACCCACTCTGAATTTAGGATCTGCTTGCTGCACTGTCCTTCATTTTGCAGCTTGAGAAGCTGTATTTCTACTTCAGCTAGGGAATTCAGTCTCCTCCTTCCCCTGCCTTCTCTTCCCTTAATGCAACACTAAGAAATAATACTAACTTAAGAAGATAATTGGCATCCAAAATAACACACCCATACTGTAGCACATCCAAATTCACATCTCCAAAGCAACTAATCCTACAGCCCACTGATGACTTTTTTTTCAGTGACAGAGTAGGTGTCCCTAGGGCCCTGGTGTACATCTTTGTGGCCATTCCCTGGAGCACAGTGCAATGTTCAGCTCCTATTCAGATGTGTGTCCCTCCAAAAGCCCAGCTCTGGTTGGTAGTTTCATCGCAGCTGTGCCGAAGTGGTTGCAATCAGGGCTGCAGAGCAGCTACAAACCACCTTGTGTCACTTGGGTTTTGCAGGGCTTCCCCTGCATATGCACATCTGCTTTGTGCATCATCAGGCCAGCTTTTTCCTTGCAGCATGGGCTCTGGGGTATAAGCCTAGAGTTGCTTCCTTCTATTGCAAAACCACCAGCACCATTTCCCTCACATGCAAGTCAGAAAGAAAAGTTTGTAAGATCAGTGCATTCCCAGGCTCTCTTCTTCCCTGCTGGGACAGATCATGAAATTTTTCAGTTTTAACAACAGGCAAGTGGGTTCTGTGATTGGCAGTGAAGTCAGATTTCCTAGGGCTTTGTCTGGTTGTTAATGCAGTGTTGGGTTTTTTGTTTTGCCAGAACTTGCTTTCCCCTACTGCATTATATTGAGGCTGCAATACAATAATAAGCATTATAAATCCACAGCAGAGAGATCTTCTGATGGAGGAATGGATTCCCTCTGCCTAATAAAGTCTTCTGGAGGAATGGATTCCCTCTGCCTAATAAAATAGTCTCTCCCTTTGGTGCTTCTCCTACATCTTTGTTTTATAAATCTTCTTAAGATTCTCTTAAATCTGGTAAAAGCTGCACTGCTTCTTGCAGCCTTCCCTTCAAAGAGCACAGAGCACTTGTGTTTTCTATCTACCTGCCATCAGGCAGCATAGAATTTGTAGGAACCAAGTATTTTTCTGAGCATCTGTTAGCAGTGGTAGGAACTGGCCAGTTCCAAAAGCAAGGAGAGTATGGGTGTTGTAGAGGGAGAGGAGGAAAAGCACGCTATCAAAATTTTCTTAAAATCTTTCTTGCAAAGACAATACCACCTTCTGTTGAAACCTTTGTACAGAGAGATGGGAACACAGCATTTGGACACTGTTATAGTGAACCAGACCCCAAAGAAAGGCATCTGAACAGCTCTCTAGAGGTTCCTGTACATGTGTTATAGGGATGCAAGTACAATCTCATCTTTTTACTTATGTTTGAGAAAATGTCTGTTATTGGAGGTCTGTCTGTCTTTAGTGGCTTACGTTTCCTGTCATGTTCCCCGTGTTCTTGCATCCCTAACTAGCACCACCACAACATATATACCATACACAGAATGGTTTCCATTCACAGATTGCCAGAAGGTCTTATCAAGTAAGAAGAGCCATGGCCTCTGGACGTGGCTGGCATACAGACCTTACCTGAGCCAAGAGGTCTCTCCCTACTACAGCTATTCTTTGCCCCTTTCCATCTCAATCTGATACCTCTTAAAGGATGTGTGTACATCTCCTAGTGCTGCCTAAATCCCAAGATATAAGGCTTTACAGAGCCATCCAAAGCAGTCCAGTAATGTCCCTTTACTCTGTGCTGATCACATGGCAATTTCAAATGACTTGAGCATTTCACATTTTTGTGTAATCTCCTTAATGTGGGGGCACTTTGAGAGCTCTCAGATTGCAGGGAGTTCAGGGTAATTTTAACTTGTTGGAACACTACAAGTTTCCATGGATCTGAGTGTGGAGGTTTGGTGGGGTTTGGAGCTGCAGCACTTGCCTGGGAAATAAGTGGTGGGGGAGGCAGAAGGTCCATTTGCCTTTCTTCTAGAGCAGGTATTTACTGAATGAATAAGGACATTGTTTGGCACCTAATAGCCACCTTGAAGAAATAAAAGTGCAAGTGTGTCAGGAGGATGGGCATGTGCTCATTTGCAAAGGTGATATTTCAAATCGGACTGAATAGTGATCCTGTCTGTGAAAGCTGATGTAGTTATTTGCTGGACAGTTGGACTTCATTTTACAAGTTTACTATTCAGTCATGTTTTATTGGCAGTGCATTGACGCACAGATTATTATGTATCTCTCTGAAATGCTTATCTGTGGTTTGCCAGTGCTGATCTACAAACAGTTATAATCTCCCTGCCTCTTTTCCTTCTCTTGGGATTTATAAAATGTTACAGGAGAAAAAGCTATTTTGGTGTGGTGGTTCCCCGCCCTAAGTTCTTGTGCATTGTATTTCCCAGTGAGTTTTGGGGGAAATGTTTGGGTCTCTGGTAATCCGGTCACACTTCAAAAGAAGCAGTGGATGAGCAGGTCATGAAGCTGTTTCCATAAAAGAAACAGTTAAACAGGTGAAGAGGCCAGCCTCGAAAAAGTGAGGGAGAGGGGAAGGATGTTAGGAGTCAACTAACTCATGATTGGCATGGAGAAGATCATCTAGATCCTTCATGCTTGCTTACCCTCAGGAGCTGGAGTATGAAAGTAGACTGGTGACTGCCAAGTGCAGAGCAACCCAAAGGAGACAGTGTCTGAAACTTGCAGATATGCACGTTCTTTCTCCTTATCCGAGTCGCTCTTCTTGGTACACTGAGCAGTTACACTGTGTAACTTCTTATCAGAGGAAGCTGTGGGTACAAAAAGCTACTTCCAGTTTAAAATTGGATAACTAATGAAAGATACATGACTGGGCTACTAAAGGCAACCTTAACATCTCTGGCTTGGGGTTTCCCAGAGCTGGAAAACATTGAAACCTGCTGAAGTGCTGCAGGCAGGGACCTGGTGAGCCTGGTGTGCTGTAACCCACTCCCTTAGCCCAAGGGTGTGCTTTGTCCCTCTCCCTTAAGCTTCTGTTCATGCTCAGAAGGAAGAGAAGGAAATGTGGGAGGTGAATTGCCCAGTTTCAGCTACAGGATAATGAGACTTGCAAGGCACCAGCTCAGCAAGAAAGATGTTGCTGTAATTGAGATCCCATCATCCTGGAGCAGCCATACAGAAGGGAATCCATGTTGAAAGCTGGGTTGAGCCCTTACAGGGTAGATATTTTAGGCCAGCATCAGTGATTCAGTGATGATAGGGCGATGTAATAAACTCCTCCTTTTTTTTTTTTTTTTTTTTTTTTACTGGAGCTGTATCTGACTGGACAGAACCTCTGTGTCCTTCATCCTCTAGCTGAAGCCCAGAGCATGGGTTTTTTGCTTCCCCTTGGGAAATCTTGAAGAGGACATATGCTGAGCCAGGTTGAGCCTTTTCCTCCAGCCAGAGAAAGGGAGTTTGCAGGGGTATGTGGAACACCTGAGGCTGAACACAGTGGTCACAAAAACCAGATCATGCTGAAATACAATGCTGAATTCGTATAGCCTTGCTGCAGAGACATTAGTTCTCCCTGAGGCATTAGTTCTTGTGACAGAAGACCTGAAGTCCAGGAGGTTTCCTACATGCTGGCTGCTCCCAGGGCCTGTGGGCATCCTGGTCACACTCCATGCTTGGTGGCAGGGCCAGGGCTGCAGGATACTGCCAGTGTCCCTACCTCTGACACCTGGGAGAGATGCGGGGAGAAGGCGCTAGTTAGCTTCGATAGCTAGACTGCAGCTGGTTGTCAAAGGCAGCCTAATTTAATTAGAGCTGAACCAGATCATTATTTAATGAGAACTGAGACTAATTAATTTTTAGAGTCACAGTATGAAAGATGCTTTGTTCCTTTTGAATAGGTAATTAAGTGAGGCGTACACAGACACCCTATGCTCTGCTGCATTTACAAAGGGTTTGTTCTCTTTCTTATCTCCATCTTATTTGTATAAGCACTTTGGAATTAGGAATTAATTGGTTTGTTGCTAATGAGTTTGGGTTTAATTATCTTGCTTTAGAACAGCAGACGTTGTCCAAGTACAAGGGCTTTGTGTATCAGAGGACATTAACCAGGCTAGAATTGCTCTGCGATGTAGTCATGGGTACAAAACAGAAGACGAGCTGCTCAGGTATGATGAGTTGTCTTTTGAACTGTTCTGAGCTAAAGCTACTTCTGCTCGGGAACAGAGTGGCCAAGTGGCAGGTGACAGCGTTTCACAATACCAGCTCCAGCTGGTTTTCCAGTGTGGACAAGTTAGCTTTCATGTGGCTCATCCTCTCCTCATTCTGCCAGAGCAGTATGGTATCACCACAACATTTAGCTGCCTGTCTCTGGCAGAAGGAGATTTTGTCTGTTCTCATTTCATTTGTGGTAGCCCTGCATGCACCAGAACAGCTTGGCTGTTTTGTTCCTCACTCCCATAAAAGCCTTAGGAGCTCCAATGTTTGCAAACATAAGTCAGCATCTCATTAATTGAAGTGACATTCATTTGCAAGCCTTGGATTAATATTTTGAGTTCTGATGTTTCTGGAGTAGTCCTGTGTGACTTGTTCTTCATTGGCACCAGCAATTAACCCACAATGTTCAATATCTAACAGGTCATTTCTATTAGAAAGCAAATTTGGTGTACGAGTCCAGCATTTCTTAGGATGTTCTTGATGAATCCTTTTCATTTGTGAAGTTCAATACAGGAGCTTCATGGTTCTTAGCATGCAGCTGAGAAGAACTTATCCATGATTTTTCTCAGGTCTTTCCTTGTTTTGCATATTTTGTGGGTTTTCTTTGCTACCTCACTGCACACTTCTGTACATCGTGTATACTTGTGGGTGCACCTATATGAGTCTGTAAGGAAACCATGTGACATTTACAAGACTTGTCATCTATGTGCATGTGCTTTCTGTGAAAGCAAAAGCCTGTTGCAAAAGCTCATTCTTTGAAGATCATGGGTTGATACAAGATCATGGTTGTTTGACCAGTTTAAGTCATTGATATGGCATATGCACTGAAACTTCCAACACGGCAGCGCTTGCCCTACCTCAGCTTGGCCCCTTAATCCAAAAGAATTAAAACTAACTTCTTGTGTGACCCAGCCTTATTGGAAAGAAAAGGAATAGTTTATAGTGACAATAGATAGGAGCTAGGGCAATGATAGTGTGTCCCTGTCAGGATACTTTCCTGCCACATCCCTAGATTGATTTTTGGTGTGTGTGGTTTGTTTGATTTTTTTATTTTTTTTTTTGTGCTCCCATCCGTGTCTTTGGAGATCCATTCTCACATTCCAATGTCTTTCTAGGATGATAGCAAAAACCTCTTTCAGAGGGCTGTTGCAGAATGGTGCATGTTTCAGACCCATTGCACAAATGGGGAATGCACCTTTGATCCATTTCTGCTAGCTCCAGTTTCTATACCTACCTGTTCAGCTTTGGAGGAGACCTATGCTGAAACATGTCTTTAGAGAGTCCCTATAGCCTTAACTCTGAGACTTCAGCCTATCTTCTGTGCTGGGGTCGGTCTGTGCTGGATGCAATCTCTGCTATAATCATGCTTCCCTATCTTTCTTTGCTTAAGGGCTGCTTTCCTGTTCCCTGAGAGTCATTAATTTTTTTCCTACTCTTACACATCTCTTTCTACACCTTTCAAAAAGTCCAACCCCCTTTGACTTTTCTTCAGAAACTCCTAGCAAGAGGCATTCTGGTGTTCTTGCCTCTACGTCTCTCCCTAACCACAGGCAGTTGCCTATGCTAGCTGGCTGCCAAAGCGGCAAGGTAGTCCTGGCAAGATTTGTTCTCCATTTCATTGTGACTGGGGCCCTGAAAAGCCATGCTAGTGGCCACACCAGTTGGCCTGCTGGGGAAACCTTGACCCATATGGCTCTTGCTGGGCAGGGGATGTTTTCAGAAAGGGGCTGTTGCTTCCTTTGATCCTTTCCATATGTCACTGCAGGGCTCTTTGCCCTTTCTCTTACCCTTCCCAGCTCCTTGTCCCAGGTCTGCTCCTCTCCCTGCTCATGCTCCTGCACTGCTGGGAATTCTTGAGCTGCCTCGGGCACAGAGACGTGCTTCATGCTTGCCTTGATGTGGCAGCACAGGGAAGGTGAGGTGAGGGTGCTGAGGGCTGGAGCAAGACAGCCTTAGAGCAGGTGCACTGTGGTTAGGGCAGATGACTCTATCCAGTTACTCATCTCAGAGCAGGTCTCCACTTATTCCTCCCTCTCCTTTTCTGGAAAGTTACTGTAACTTGCATATTTGTGACGCTTTCTGTCCCTGCAGGCAGGATGACTTGTTTACTACTTTCCAGTCACCTGCAAATCACTTGCTTTAGGTCAGCTGCATCATCTAAGGACAGCCTGAATCTGCTGAATGCCTTTCCCCAGCCTGGTTTGCACAGTTCTTGGCCACTGTGAAATGAGATATGTTCTTCTACAGTTCATGGATGGTTTGACCTGAGATGATGCTGGATGTATCATGAGGGATGAAGCACCTGCTGAGCACAACACCTTGCAGGATCAGACCTTGCTGGATGGAGAGGATGGCGATGCAGTGTTTGCAGACAGATGTGAGCCCCTGTCTGGTCTGCACAAGAGCCAGCGCTGGTCTGAGCTGTGTAGCCATGGCTATGTTGGTGCTGGATATATTGGCTTGGGCTTTCAGCCAGGCTCGCATAACTGCACGGGTTTTGGTTCTGAGCTGAATCTTATCTGGTTAGGGCAGAGCTCACTATGCGTCTGCTTAGAAAAGCAGGGCAGAGCAACTCAACATACTTATCCCACAGACATGCCAAATGTGTCTACAGAAACTAGTAGTCGATCCCATCCAGATTCCTCACCATTAATCTTCATCTAGCATCACATGTCTTGAGGTCAACAGTGTTGAGATCAGCCAAAATCAATAAAACTCTACATTGTTAGTGTATCCTCGGTGCAGCGCAGCTGTCCTTGCTATGCAGGGAGCATAACTCAATCTCCTAGTGCAGTGTGTTGAATTTATTGCTTGGCGATGCTCAGTGAATAGAGTGGTGGGTGGGGAAAACCCTGGCTTTTGACTCAGAATTTGTACTACATCTGTGAGTGAAAACACATATCTGATGTGCTGACTCAAAGCAAATGGCTCCCATTTGGACTGCAGTCTTTCACTGTGCTGCTTTCTTCCTTTCTCTGCTCTTACAGTATTGATCTGGCTGGTTCTGGGTGGATGCAGAAACTGACTGGGTGATCAGAAACAGAAATCATATTGAATAAAATTGATCATTGGTGGGAAGAAAAGTAAGCAGATTTTCATCCTTTTTTGTAAGGGGACAGGGAAATCATTCAAATGAAGAGATTATTTCCCTTTTAACTTAGCTCTTGAAAAATGCACCAGTGAATTATTTAATCTCCTTAAACAGATTCCCCTAATCTAGCTTCCTCACAGGCATTTGCTCACAGTATCTATGTCAGCCTCTTAGCACAGGGAAACTTGCTCACAACGCTGACTCCTGTGCTAAAAGGGATTTCTGCATACCTGTTCCCCAGGCTGCCTGCTTGCTGAGTAGTCCCTAGGGCATGAAAAGTGGGAAGGTACCAAAAGGGGAAAGATATAGCTGTAGCCTGTTAATTAAACTGAAAATAATATCCCAGTGGCAAAAACTTAAGTCAGTGAGAATTCTGTTGTGACTTGAGTAAGGACAGAGCTTCAGCCCGGATCTGGATCCCATGTGTGCTGTTAACATAGCTTTTGTGTCATTTGAACTTCTGCTTATATTTGGGTTTTGAACTTCAGGCTGCACTCTCATTGCTCTCATGGGCTGCCCTTGTGGTGTTGGCTTTAGTCACTGCTCAGATGGTTACTGAATGCAACATCAAAGTCTAGACTGAACAGGGATCTGTGGCAGAAAGGGAAGCCACCAGTTTCCAGGACTTTTGCAGAGATAAGCAAGACTGTGGCTTGCCTGAGGGCAAAGGAAACTCCACATACGGCTCTAGAAAGATTTAGGATGTCTTTGGAAAATGCTAGACTTTGGTCTGGTGCTTCCTTGAGGTGGACACAATTGATAATATTCTGATGTTGCTTTCCTTATGGGTAAAAGTTGAACTAGAATGACAGAGCAGGATTTTCTGGCTTTAGCTCTGGGACTAACTTCAAGGAAATCATGGAGACTCGCTTCTTTTCATGCATGGTGTCTCCTGCAGAGTTATTCTCAACGTGCATGTTATCACCTTGTGTGATATTTAATCAGCCAGAGGCTAGGACATGCAAGTACATGGTTATGAGCACCACAGAAACACTATGATCCCTTGCCCTGATGCCAGAGGTAAATGCTTTGACTCTGGACTCTATTATATTCTCAGAACCAAACCACTCGGCAAACCTGCCTCGTGATTCCACTCAACCCTGTCATAATGATTTTAGAAGAAAACCACAAGAAACGTGGTGGTTTTGGGTCCTTGTCAAAGCACAGCAGAAGAGTGTTGGTTGATTACGTTTTTTCTTAATTCATTTTAACATTACATTCAGAGTGAAAGTCTGGGCTTATACCTAAATGGACTGAATTGTGAAGAGGGTCTTGTGTATTATTGTGGTGAGAAACCACTGGATTTCATCTGAAAACTTACTGTGAATGCAGGAGATGAGATAATTTAAAATACAGCTATGTGAAATCCCACCATGAAAACTGTATGTGCGTTTGGGTTACTCTACCCTTTCTTAGCATTCTCTTTTGTCTACAAAGCTCTGTTTTTCATTCTACACTAACAAATATAAACATTCAAACTTCAGCTCTATGAATTCAACATTTTCTTCTCCTGTCTGCTTTCTTCTTTCTTTCCCCAGACACACATAAACAAAAAGTATGTACCTGAAAAGGAGGTACCTTTGTCTCCGCATCTGGGTATGAACACGATTGCAGACAGCTGCTGTGAACCAAAATCTTTTTGTGATGAATAACTGCTCTGGAGCCCATTGGGCATCTGACTATTTATTATTGGTCAAGGGATTGCCTAGGTCAGTGCTGGTGTGTGTAATTACAAAATACTAGGCAGTTGTCCAGGTGGTTTGGGTAGGCACAAGCACACCCTACAGCTATAAGTGTGCTTGAAGCTCTGGACTGGGCAGTCCTGTGGATCAGGGGAGGGAGGAGGTGGTGGCACAGTCAGGTAGCTGCGGTTGTGTCTCGTGACAGTGGGCAGAGCTGTTGAGAAGGTGACTGATGTGCTCCAGAGTCTTCAGTGAGTTTCTCCTCTTGCACCATCCACTGGCCTGTGGGCAAGGGCAGCCAGCCCCAGCTATGCAGGGAGACTTGGTAACAATGCTCACACTAAGCAGGCTGTGCTACATGGTGGCTCTGGCTGGTTAGGGTGCTATCACACCTTCATCCAACCCTTCTCCCTGCCTGGCCATTGTGCTGAGACAATTATTGCTGTAGAAGGCATTAAGGGGATGATATGGGGGCTTTGTCTTCAGCTGCTGCAGCTCGCAATATAATGTTTAAAGAGTTCCGCCTTTCTTTGTTGCTGAGACACTGGTCCATGAAGTGATAAAGCTGAAGCACTCGCAAGGACTCATCCTAGTAGGATGTGTGTAGTGTGATAACCACAGCAAGAGGAGCTAGGTGGACAGCTAGGAGTGGAAGCAGCTTTACCTTCCACAGCAAAAAAGCCCAGAACTTATCTGCCAGAGTCCCTTCTAAATGCTGTAACTGCTGATGCTTCAGGGTTTGAGCCTTTAGCAGGTGATCTGAATTGCTTGTCCCTCTCTCCAGCTCTTATGATACCAGCACAATCTGGACTAGAGGCCACCAGCAGGTAGCACCAGTGTGGCCCTCTACGCCCTGGTAGAGGGAAGCTTGCAGTCGCTTCCAAGAGATGTGAAAGCTGATGCAGCAAAGTCTTCCTGGGAATAACAACAACAGCGGGCTTCATGTGTGGAGTATTCTTTCCTCTCCCCCAATGTTTTGAACAAGAGTGCAAAGGGACCTAATGAAGCCAATCTTGCACACCACAGACTGAGCTCTCTTAGATGTCTTTAACGGTTGGAATTGTGAAATATTTGTTGCATCTGTAATTAGGGAGTAGAACAGATGGCGAGAGCTTAGTTATAATTAAAGTCTAATGCACAGTAAAATAACCCAATGCAGCCAGTGATTCAGCAGCAACCAAAGAATTTTAATTCTTTCTTTGCTGGGCTTAAGCTTCAATTGCAGGAATCGGGACTTCAGGGAAAGTCTGTTGCATCACTCGTTACACAGGGACATGGCTCTATATTAAAGGACTGTGTGGAAATTTTTGATTGCTATATATTAAGTTATATTGTGCGGTCTTGCTTACCTTAGTAACTTTGAAATGTGTGAAAAAGGCATGTGAATTGTTCTAAAAACACAGAATCTGCATGTTGCAATCTGTTTTAGAAGATACTTTCTTAAAGCCTGTCTGCCTAGTAATTGATTGCTAATGCTTTAGGATAAGTTATTTGGAAACAGGCATTAATTAGGTGCTCTTAGACAAGAACACATTTTATTTATAAAGCTGTTTTAAATGATGTTATCAGTAATATAATTTAATGCATATTTAATACCAGTTGCAAGTATGGATCATTAGAGACCTCACAACATTAGAACTGGAAGTTACTGAATAAGCTTCTCATTTCTTAGGAGACAGGGCTAGGAGTTAGCATCAGGCAAAGAAACATGGAGAGGTGTTACTGTGAGTTTTGCAGACTGTGGAAAAGTGTTTTTATCTTTTGGGGTTTTTCTTCTGCTCTTAGAGCAGAGAGGCCTGTAATACAACCTGCCAAAGGTATGAGATGCCAGCTGTCTCGGAAGGAGAATGAGCACAGTTCTGGACCATTTCTGGAGACTGAGAAGACATAAGAGAGAATGTTATTATGAGCATTCCCCTTCCCCATCTTCTCGGATGACTCAGTGAAAAGATTCCCCTGTATCTACTTGGGATATTGGGACACCCATTAGTAGATTAGCGATGTACTCGACAGGGCTAGTGCTGCCTGAGAGGTTTCAGAGGTGTCCCCTCCTTCCCTTCCAGCAGGCTGGAAAGAGCTGTATTAAGTCACAGCTTTTTCTCAAAGCTGAGATCAGCCTTGGGTGGCCCCTGCTCTTTCAGGACCTCTTCCAGGAGGACTTGGGTGATGCCTCTTGCGTAGTGAGCGTGAAGGGAATGCCAATTACCTGATGTTTATTGTGGATTATAGGCATGCAGGCAGCCTATAACTGCTTAGTGGCTAATGTGTGACAGCATCCCGTGCCTTTTGGTTGTCCCTCTGGTGCTGTCTTAAGTTACACTGGATTTGGATACAGAGGTTATGTGTATGGTAGGTGGGCTCCACAGGACTTGCAAAAGCCCCTACTTTTAGCAGAGTTAATTAGATAGATGCTGCCTGGGCATCCTTGAACAGGAGGCAGGCAGTGTTAAGGTTTCTGAATTGATGCTGTTTGAGCAACTTGTACCATGCTTTGGAGCTCTATCTTTAAGAAGGGTGACTTTAAAAAAAAAAAACAGGAATGCTTCCCAGCTCTGCATTTGTCTCAAATGTGGGCCTAGAGGCTAAAATACCTTTGTTCTCCAGGGCTCATGCACCCCTGCAAGACAGAGCTGACATCTGCTTTCACACCCACAGAGACCGTGGTCTCTAAGTGAATCTAGAACAGCCCATGGAAAAGGGTATGGAAAGTCAGGGGGCTGCAGAGACGCTGCAAAAGGCAGGATTTGGCTCACTTAACCTTTAGATGGATGGTAATAGGATGGGGAATGGAGAGACCTAGCTCACTGAAACTCATGCTTGCAGGACTTTTCAGTAAAGCTGTTTAGACGGGGGCGGGGGGGGGGGG
>NW_009621663.1:11971-19793 GCF_000690535.1 Cariama cristata
ACCTTTATCCCTACTTCCAAATGAAGTGTTTCTGACCTGTTGCTCCATGAGACGACAGCAGCAGTGCTCAGCAGTGAGGCTTTGCAAACAAGAGTCTGAGCACCTCGGAGCCAGTCCCACGGGTACCGGGAGGTTTGGGTGGCTGCCCACGAGTGCACGGCCGTCAATACCGCGATGGCAGGGATCACCAGATGGCACTGTTACGTGTACCCGTCATCACTCGCCTTCCTGTACGGCAGATATGCGCAGCCTCCAAATATGTTACATTGCATGTGGTTTTAAGAGATTGATTATTGGAAATTAACTGTCAGTTGTCAATCTGTTCGCTGTGTGCTGCACCTTGTACCAGCACTGCTGCTTGGGGGAGTTTTGCTTCCCCCAGGAGGGACTGGGTTTCTAAAAACGTAGGATCCCCTATGTGTTAGGTACCTCTTGTTTGGCTGGCATTATCCAGATGGCATGTCGCTTCTGGCAGGTCCAGCTCCTAGTGAAGAACAGTGCTGGCTTCTGCCATCCTGTGGCAATGGGGAAATTACCCTGGCTTGAAAAGCTGAAGGATGAGTTGAGGGCTTGGGACAGAGGGTTAATCTTTTGCCTGCTTCAGGGGTGCAAGGAATGACGTGCTTAGGCTGAGTCACAGCAGAAATTTTTTCACTTTGGAAAAAGTGAGGCGCAAAGTTTTGATCATATCACATATGAGGTTTTGGGTTTTTTTCAAGGACGCATATATGGGCTATTAACATCAAAGTGCAAGGATGGGGGTAATGCAAGAGACTCTCCTTAAGTCATTATCTTCTCCATAAAGACATGAAACACTGGCTCTTCAGCTTTCCTGAGCTTTGCTCTGCGTGGGCGGGGGGGAGGTTGAAAAAAAGTTTTAACTTTTACATGTTACTTAAGTGACACCAAACCCTTACTTTATGCCCATATACTTCACTGTCACTATTAAGTGGCTATTGCGCTCCATCCTGAGGAGGATGGACTGACTAGCAGAGCTGAGCGTGTCCTGTCCTTACTGTTCTTCACTCTGTAAGCCTGGAAAAGGACCCCCATATCTCTAAATGCAGGTGTTCTTGGGCTGTATCTCCGGCACAGTCAGGAGAGCAATTATAACTGGGGTTAACACGCCCATGTTGGTGGTAATCTGGGTACTACTGGCTGGGGAGGTGTGGAAGTGCAGGCTTCGGCAGAGGATGTGCAGGTTTGCAACCAGGTCTTCCATCGCTAGTGGTTAATGCTTTGGGGATTTTTGTTTTAATTGCTACTGGTTTTTGAACTGGCTTTAATCCCATTAGTTTGGGTATGCCTGCAAGAGCTGTACTTGCACCTTAGATTGCAAGACAGACGTAGCCTTAATGCTGGGAACTAGACCTCTGCCAGCCAAGCAGTGAGTTTTTGTTGTATCCTGTTTGGAAATGAGAAATTCTTTTGAGACCGATGCTTTTGCATGGAGGAGTTATTTTCTGAAGCTGCCAAAAGGACAGAGAGGTTTCTGATTGTGCAGAGTATGCAGGAGATGGAAAACAGCAGGGGATGACAACAGCAACGAGATGTTGCTATGATTCAGCTCAGCTCTGACTCTCAAGGAAAAGTTAGAGGGACGGAAACACGAGTAGTGCAGCAATATTCAGTCTACTGCATTTCTGTGTCTTCCATCAAGGCTGACAGTAAATGCCATCCTTGCTAGTGACTTTCTGAATGAATCTCTCTACACAGGCAACTTGCTGAAGTTGTAGAGCAAACCTCTTTTTAATTTGCTTCTGGTCTGGTGCTGCTGGCTGTCACCGGCACTTCAGAAGCTGATATCCTTGATGCCCATGCATCAACCTCTGCAGCTTCTGAGGTGAAGGCCTGGGAGATGGGAGCAGAGTGTGAGAAAACTCTGGGATGGGTCTGGGGTGAGAGGATGAGTGTGAGCTTGTGCTAGAAAACTGAAGGAAAACTGCAGGGAGTTCCTGGTCCTGCCCTTCTCTGCCACCCACCCCACTGCACAGCAGAGCTGGGGCAGGCCTTCACCCCTAAGGATGTGGTCACCGGGGTTTCTGTCCCCAACCTGGGCTTGACCCCGCAGGGTGCGATGACGCCGTGTGTATTTGTGGCGGAGTTCTCACCAGAATGCCAGACGTGTCGCGTGGCAGGTGTATGGGGAGGCCCAGCCTTCCACCTACGCAGCCCCTACCACCCCTTTGATATGCAATCCCAACCCCACGGCAGGGTGTTGCCACCTGTCCCAGGGTGCTCCAGCTTCCAGCTCAGCTTTAGCCTAGGCTGTGGCCCCGCTATGTCTCGGGAACGCCCGGAGATGGTGGCACAGCTGCACTGATGTCAGGGAGGGAAATTCCCTCTGCCCGGCAGGTCTGTTCATCCCTCCCTGCCTCGGGTGGCAGGCGTTTCCCGTGGGAGTTGCACGATGTCCTGCCAGCTCTCGAGGACAGGGCAGGCTCTCCTGGGACCAGAGCACAGCTAGGGAGCTGACTGCAGGAAGAGAGACTCCTTTTGGCCTTGTTTCTGGTTTTTCACCGTAGTTATCACTCTGTGTCTTACTTTCTTCATGTGTGCATGAATGCCATAAGGCTTAGGTTTTTATTTTCTGCGGCATGCCAGGGAGATGGAGTAAGATTCCAGTTTAGGGTGTTGGTGTCCTGATGTTGGTCTTAGACCTGATTTCTTTCGCTCCCTCTTCATAGAGAGAAGAGCTGTGGTATTTAGTAACGGCTAAGAGAAACCTTTCCAGTGTTCATATCTCCTCTTTGCTGATGGTATTAACCTTACAGTTAGTTTTGTTTGACTCTTCCTCAATGGTGAGAAAATGAAGACTGCAGCTTCCAAAATGCATGTTCAGCTTCAAGCCTGCTTTCATATCATCTCCTTCTGGCCACATGAAAATGAGGGGCAAAGCTTCCCACTGCCCCCACCTCTGGGGGGAAAAAAAAAAAAGACCCAATGTGGCCCTCAGTGGTGGGAATATCTCCAGAAGAGGGGACTTCCACAGCTGTACTGAAGTTTTACCATCAGACTGTGAGGTAGGAAGCTACATCTCTGAGGATCTTGGTGGGGGGTCAGAGATATAAAGGCTGGTGGGTTAGAAGTGAAGCCAGCCTCGGGTTCTTTGGTTCGGACTGATCCCAAGGAAACCTGCAGAGTTGGCACTTGTGGGAGGCCTGGAGCAATTAGCCTGCTGAGATGGGTGCTCTGGGCTTGCTCCTAGCACCAGTCTCTGCCCCAGGACATGGGAGATGGGAAAGCCTGGAGCAAACAAAGGAAGCCACTAACTGTCCATGGGAGCTGGAAGTCTCCATAAACGTGTGGGACAACTGGAGAAGAACAAAAAGTGCTTTGCTGGAAGCTGTGGGGTTGGAGTAGAAACGGAAGCAGTGGGAAGCTCCTGTTGTAGCTGTTCTGGGTGACTTGGAAGTATTAATAGTCTCAGAGTTGCTAGGAGGACTATGGCATGTCCTGATAGACAAAGACTACAAAGTAGGTGATGGTGAGGGCAGAGAACATGGAAGACTTCAGCTTTTCCATTGTGGAGTAGTCAGTCTTACAATCCCTGTCACTTGAGTCCCTGCTGAGGCAAGATCCTGGGGATGAATGCTCAAGAAGTGGTTTATGCTTTATGAAACCATTCATTATCCCTGCAAAGGAAAACATCAAGCTATACTGTCCTTTACTGCAAGTGGATCCTGCTCTGACACTACAGATGATGTGACAGAGGAGACACCAAAGGCAACGAGACAGCTCTGAAAGTATTTCCTGTCCAGTTGAGCAGGGCTGGAACAGTGTCGTCTCCTTTGTTTCTTTCTTGCTCTGTGTAACAGTTGATGGCCAACATGAGGATAGTGCAGAGCTCCAGGTGCATGGAATCACATGCATACAGCAGCTTGAAGTTGGTGTGTGTTTTCAAGTCCACAGTTGTTAGCACTGATATGTTCCAATTTAGCTGGAGGAGGAGGATGTGGGGAGTGGTACTTTAAGACACCTTTGTTAGCTTAATTTTAGATGTGCCTAGGGTTATGCTGGACTCCTCACACACTGAGTTGTCACCAGTCCTGGGCCCAGATTTGGCCATCAGTGACCAAGCATGCCCTGGACTGCGGACATTGCAGCTCCATCCTCGCAGTGCTGTTGCGGAGCTGCTGCCTGGGCTCAGCCCCTCATGTTCCCACCAGCAGCTCTAGGCTCCTCTTTTTTTTTTTTTTTTTTTAATTGGTTTATGTTTGCACTAGGGACAAAAGGTGCTGGGGTACTGGGGAATGTTGTCTGTAGAATTGCAGTATTTTTATTTATTAATTTATTTTTTTAGGTTTGCTGTTCTCCCTATCCCTTGTCTCTCAGTATGGAAGATGGAGGGGAAGGCTTGTATGAGCCAAAAGCCAGAAATCTGACGCTTCTGGAGCAGTGGGATCAGAGACTGGCTGGAGGGAAAATGTGAATTAGGGAAGCTTTTCCCACCACCATAGCATTCAGGTAGATCCTCCAAAGTCTGTGAGGGTCATGCTGTGTTGCCTCTTTGACTTCTCTGGAGTTACTGAAAAGTTGTCTTTCCTCTGCTTGCTTCTGTTCATGAAACTCCTAAAACCTTCATATCTTTGAGACCTTTAAACATCTGTAATGTTTAGTTCAAATTGGAAAATGTTCTCAAAAGGGACACTGACATTGTGTATTTCTGTTCCCTTGGATAGCCAAGCTAAAGACATTTTGTTGCTAGTGGGAGGGAATTATTTCCCTCTCCAACTTTTTCCAACAAAAAATCCCCAAATATCCCACAGACTTCTTGCTCTTCAGACAAATTCATTTTAACTTAAAAAACAACAACAGCAACAAAAAAACGACCACAACCACTCCCCTGGAATCCCCAAACTGTGAATGAACCGTTTCATCCCTGGGTATAAAGGGTGGGGCTGATTCCATGCAAATCCTGAAGGCAGCAGTTGAAAAGGTGGCTCAGAGCAAAGCTGACATCTTCCCTTCCCTGTCTTCCTTAGTTCCAAGCTGTCCAGAGGTCCTCAGACCCATAGATCAGGACTGGAGCTGCAGAGATGTCAGGAAACTGCATCTCTCCCTTTCACCCTTGTTCAGGACTGAGGCCACCACACAGGCATCCTGGCACTAAGTTTGGGTGGCAGTGGGGAGACTGTTATAAATCCCCAGCAGTCTCCTCCCAAGGATATAAATGTTTGCCTACGCTAAAACATAATCTTGTGGTCGCTTCAATGACAGCTTAAATCGAAGCTGTAGAGAGGGTGCACAGAGGGGTAACGGGAGAGTAGTCCACAGCTGTTTCTCTGGCTGTTTTTCTCTCCCAGACATGAAAGCAGCAGTGGTGAAGTGATGCCCTGCATTCTTGCCCACCTACACACATACTTCCTCTGCATAGCCCCGTGCCGCCTGCTTACCACAAGCACTAGAGGCTCGGCTGTAAATCCGCTAGCCAGACAGATCCCTGACACCCTGGCTTCCGCCCTGCTTCTGCAGGACACGTGCCTGCTGCCGTTAGACTAGCATCGCCAGCAAGGAAACCTCCTAGGAAGGATAATGAACACTGAGGATATCACAAGCCCCTTTTCCTCTTGAGCTGACTACCTTTGACGTCTGCTACTGCAAGAAGCTCCCCTTTGCCTGTGCTCCCAGGCTGCTGTGATGAAGTTTGCTAGTCCTCACGCACCCACTGAGACCTCCTCTGAGCTCTTCAGCTCTGGAGTGTCTCGGGATCCATCTCCTAGGGGATTTTCTTTAAGGCAGTGTAAATGAGGTTGGCCAAATACCATTCAGCCTTGAGAGCCTCCCAGCTATGCATGGGGTACTGGCAATTCACACAGGCACACACCCTGTGGCTTGTGTTTCCACTGTGGACTGTGCTATGCAAAGGAGCGCCTTGCAGCTGAGAGGAGTTTGATGCGGTCTAACTGCAATGGTAGATATCTCTGCCTAAATTCATGGTGAAACAACGCACAGCTAAATGTTGGCTGTGAGCAGCGGGGAGGAAGGAAGCTGGGGTTGGGGGACAGAAATCAGGAGACTTGCTGGCTTTTGCAGGTGGTTTTCATGCGCTACCAGTGGGTTTCCATGGCTCTGTTTTCCAGCCAGGAAAAGCAAAAGGTAGACCTTCTGAGCTACTTCAGAACATGTCCAGATCTCTGGGAGGCTGAAAATGTCCACCTCCCTGGGAAAAGCAGCCAGGTGCTGTGTGCACTGCTGAAACAAGTCAAACCCTGAGCAATTTGCATTTGCCCAGCCCCAGGCATGAGGGCTGGTAAGGACCTTGGGCAGTTAGTGGCCTCTTTTGAAGTTTTTAATGGAAATGTCCTTGCTAGACGCTCTTTCCCGTCAGTACCTTGTGAGTGAGAAGAGAGCCTTGCTCCAAGCAACTACTACTTATTACAATTATGTTGTGCTTATTTTAAATTAATTATGGTTTTTCAGAAGAAGTTATTCTTTTGGTGTGAATTGCGAGCTGGAGACTTAACTACCTCTTCTTGACTGTGGTGCTGATAGATGTGTTTAGCGCTAAAAGCAGGAATCACAGGATTGGTAGTTTGGGTTGTAACAGACTTGTATTTAATGTGTCTGAGGTACCAAGGGGTGCTCTGTTATGCAGAGTTAGGGTACTGTAAAACCAGAGGTCAGGTTCACCCTTGGGGGCAGAGGCCAGCTCATCAGCATCAATTCCAGGAGCTCCCTGTTGTACCTCACAAAGCCCTTGGGATGTGTGATCTGGCCACACAGCATTATCTGGGCACTTGCCATGTGAGGAGACTGGCCAAAACCAGGACAGCGTGTATGAGTCTCCAGGTGGGAATTGTCCAGCCTTTCCCTGCTCCCAACACATTGGCCCTGCCACCAAGGCTGTGCTGGGAAAGACTCTTCTCCAGCTCCTATGGAGAAGTAGGTAGAGCAGAATTTCATGAGGATGGCTGTTTCACATGGCATTTCATTTGCATGAGGCTTATGCCTTTTAGGCTGAAATCTGTCAGGAAAGACTAACTCTTCCAGGCTGTTGGGAGAGCACGCAATGCATGGCCACTCTTTTGTGAAGCCAGGCCTGCAGAGGTAACAGCTAGTCCTACCACGGGCATGGTAGAAGAAATCCAACAAGCTTCTGATGTGTCTCTGAGAGCAAGCACGAGGTCTCAGCAGTGTACCCACAGCCCAAACTGGTGCCTGTGTACGTGTCCTCATGCTCATACTGGTTATCCATACTCACACCCAAGGGTGCAGATTGAAACTGAGTCCTGGAGCAAGAGAGCATGAAACCAAGCTCTTGCTCAAATGGTTTGTGTGGGGAGAGGACTTGCCTGCTATGTCTTTGATTAAGGGCGAATGTTCAAACTGTCCTGGTTTGGCCAAAACAGGGCTATTTTCTCTTTTCAGGAGTTTTTCTTCCAGTTAAACCCCTTCTAAGTAACTGCACTTTCTGAAAGTACAGCTACATGTTTTTCAGACACTGTCTGCGTTTCAGGCTTGATAACGCTCAATGTTTATAGTTGCTACTGAAGTATCAGTAGGATTGGTGTGCAGAATGGCCCATGTTTATACTTATCCCCATGAGAACCAAGGCCACTGCTGGCCTCCCTTTAAGTGAGTAAAAAGTAAAAGGGTCGCGCCTGGGGAAGAGTGCAGATGGGACAGGTGACCAAAAACTGACCAACAAGGTATTCCATCCCATCCACGTCATCCTCAGTATAAAGCTAAGGGATCACGAGGATCTCGTTCTCTTCTCTTGTGGCTGGCATCCCTGTGGGACCCTGCTCGTTCTCCTGCCTCCAACCCCGATCCTGCATCCCTGAATCCGGTTCCTGCCGGCTGCGCAGTCCGGTGCGGG
>NW_009621663.1:19868-22782 GCF_000690535.1 Cariama cristata
GTTTTGTACACTTTTCCTTATTCCCACCATTAGTACTACCAGTATTAATACCTTATACTTTTTTTTCCGTCACCATTGTATTATTAAAGTAGTTTTAATTTCCAACCCATAAGTCTCTCTCCCTTTTCTCCATCCTTTCCCCTCCCAGGGGAGGGAGGGGGTTAACAGAGAGCGTCTGCCGCCTGTTTTAAGAGCCAGCCCAGCCTTAAACGGTGACAAAAGCCTAGACCAGAGCCAGGCTGGCGGTGTGGACCATGAGTTTGTGCTGGCCTCTGGCCCTCCTTGCCCGTTCCCTGAAGGTATTTACCACCTCAGGGGTGATGGCTGCACAGAGGTAAGCACGGCCCTGATCTGGGCAGCACAAAAGGGGACGCAGCCGCTCTGCAGCCCTGCCCTCTGGGCTGCATCGTGTATGCACAAGCCCTCGTGTGATTCCCCCTCTCCCCTCCCCAGCACACCCTGGTTTGGCCATTCCCACACTTCTTCCCCGGTGATGCAGGCTACAAGGTTTGGTGTTTAGTCCAGGGCTCAGCCTGAGAGAAGAAAGGTGTTTTGTATTACTGCTCCTCCACAGGCCAGGAAGGGGAAGCAGTGCCCATCAGTGAGGGTGCCCTTAACTTCAGTTAATAAATACATCCTTCACTTCCAGCCTCTCTTCCTTGGCAAATGTCACTTATCGTAGTGAAAACTGCTTGGACTTGGCCAGGGATCAGCCCTGCGAGTTTACAGGATTCACAATTCACAGATGTTAGGAACTATCAGGCTGAGTGTGGGTGGAGAATGTCAAGTCTGAAATAGCTCCCCTGGCACAGGCAGCAAAGAAAATGTTTCCACATGACATTCTTCGAACCAAAATTTCCTACAAGGAAAATATAGAGGGGAAAAATAAGAGGCAATTGCTGCTGTCTTGGAGAGCTCCTGGCTTTTGCTCAGGAGGCTGATTTTTTTCTTTTTTTTTTTTTTTTTGTGCTGACATCAGCACAAAAGATGCACTGTAGGTAAGCTATAGGGCAGCCCCTTCCCCTCTCCTTGTACACATAAACACATATGTCTGTGTGAAGATACAATCCCACTGGTGCATAGATACATGGACTCTATTTTTTCCTGCTGGAATCCATTTTAATTTAGCTCCTGATTCATATTTCATTCATTCTCCAAAACCACAAAACCAGGATAGGTTTACAGCCTGTACTACTTGGATGAGCCTTGGAGGGGGGGAAAAACAGGGGGACAAAACAGGTTGCTTTCCTGAATGATTTTCTGTGCAACTCGAAGAAAGAAAAAAAGAAAAAGGAAAAAAAAAATGGGAAAGAAGTGCGGAATTAAAGCCTGCCTTCCTCTTTTATTTTCCTTCAGGAAAATCAAATCTGCTTTTCATCTTTGGTAGTTTGTTTTGGTGGACTTTGTTTTTGTTTCTTCAGACTTTAGTGGCCTGAAAAAGATATGATTTCTATTTTCTTTTATTTTCTCCTCAAGATATTTGAAAATATTGTTACCTTTTCATGTGGAAAAGGTATATATTATTTACAGAACACCAAAACTGTGAAGGATTTCTGCATCATCTCAACTCTTTTGAAAAAAGGTCAAAAGATACAGAGGGAAACATTAATGATTATGTCTGCTAATTTTCTTGGGGGGAGGAGGGCAGGAAGGGGAGGCAGAGGAACAAAAGTTCAGAGTTAATTTTAATTGAGGAATTTCCCCATATTTTGTCATTCAGCTTTTGAAACTGTGACCACAACAGACTGTTTGAACTGTGGTGTGAGAGTGAAAATTTCCCCGGGCAACTTTATGCAGGTACTAGCCACAGAGTTGACAAGGAAAGCTTATAAAGTACGACGAAATTCAGCATGGGCGCTGTACCCAGCAGAGGAAACTCCGGCCATCTGGAGACGAGGATGACCAGTGGTTACAGCAGTTTGCAAAATTGCAAGAGCTGCCAAAATTAAACCGTGAAGTCAGGCAGGAAGGCAACCAATGACCGGCAAGATCAGAAGTTCAGAGATGCCCCAGATGAGCTCCCAACAACAAGTGTGGCTGGCGTACACCGAAGTTTATTAAGGATGTCGAGAGGAGGGGAAAATATCTGTGCAGAAGATGCCCAGCTGGCGAGGAGGGACTGGTGGTGATGCTCAGGTCACTTGATGAATCCCATTGGCCAAGTCACTGGGAGATCCCACCCATTCGCAAGTGTAAAATAAATCTCTAAAGTTGTACCTCGTGTACCACTTGACCTTATTGCTTTTCGCCTGCTGGCTTTATATCTATTTATTTATTTTATTTTGGTTTGTACCCAAAGAGGGGCTCGAAGGAAATGAATTTTGAACCGGCACCTTTCACCACCTTGCAGTACTACCCTGATCCCTGCATCCAGCGGTGAGTCCCTGAGCGTGACGTAACTCTCTCCTATCGCAGGTTTGATCTGAGTGTCTTGTGTAATTGTTAACTTTCCTGCTATCGTCCGGTGGCAGCTGGGCTGCACGCGGAAAAAATGTGCCACTCTCTTCATGCTCAGTGGAGCTTATTATTATTTTTGGCTTTCTAACAGGTTACTGTTTAATTATAGGCATCCGTTTAAGATATCTCCCTTTTCCTCTTTGACATTAGAGAAAAAAAAAAAGATAAATAACGTGAAAGTTGATAGTATCTTTTCCCTGTGTTTTGGAGCAGAAGGTTACTCTGTGCTTTGAGTAGTGCAGAAATTGCTTTAGCTTTCTATGGTGTGTTTATGTTCCTTTAAATGAAAAAGCTTCTGGAAAGAATATGAGCTTAACAATTAAACTCTGAGATTTTTAGAAGTTAAAGGATAAATAAATAATTTGAAAGATTCAGAGAAGAAAAAAACTGCCTTCCAAGAGAGCACTTTTCCAAGAATATTTTTTCATTCTGTCTAACAGCCAACCTCAGAGCCTGA
>NW_009621663.1:22813-32382 GCF_000690535.1 Cariama cristata
TCTTATTTTAGCTTTGTTGTTATGCTGAGTTTTATAACTTTCCAGTAGATAAAAGAGCATGTCCGCACAAGGTATCACAGTATCACATTGTCAGTTTGTTTGTTTCTCGCAATAGAAGATACTATATTTAAGCATGTAAATGACATGTAGATGGTATTTTTCCAGTCGTAAAGTTCGGAGAGGTGAAATCCTCTGAGCACAGTCACTTCTCGAGCTACTTTAAAGCTAGTTTC
The DNA here is from genome assembly GCF_000690535.1 of Cariama cristata. Lineage (NCBI taxonomy): Eukaryota > Metazoa > Chordata > Aves > Cariamiformes > Cariamidae > Cariama > Cariama cristata. Next base: position 23,047 of record NW_009621663.1, read on the forward strand.
TGGCTGCATTTTGAAAAAGCCCTGGCTGGTGTCTCACAAAGGCATTCGATCCCCAGAAGGGTTAACTATTAACTCTGTATGCTCTGCAGGGTGCTGGGGAAGGCTGCTTGTGTTGCATAGCTGTCTGTTGAAGAAAGGACTTGGCCACTGTCACCCAGCCATGGCATTACAGACAGCTTTGTGATCTCTTCTGTTTTTTTTTTTTTCTCCACACTATCATGATTTGTTGTAATGTTTTTGGGGGCTCTTATCCCCCTCGCCTTAATCCGCTGGGTGCTCTGTGCCACCTCTGTGCGAAGGTCCTGGGGAGGAGTGTGGAGACCTGGCAGCGTGGAGGGGGCTGTGTTTGGGGCCAGCGGAGGGGAAGGAGAGAAGAGGAGCTGGGAAATAGCACACGGTCCTTGGCCGAGCTGCCATGGCAGAGGAACATGGAATGAAGCCGGGGGTATTGGTTTCCCCGGCGAGACCTTCCACAACACCAGCCCCAGGGCTGGCCGGGCACACGCAGCCACGCTCTGATCTCCTGCAAATCCACCCAGCCCCGCTGACCCTGGCGGGATGTGCATGCGTCCAGGAGAAGAGCAGTGCCCACCTGGGAAGATGGATTTGGGCTAGCAGCAGTGGGGTCTTTAGTAGACGAATAATTTTCAGTGGCAAATTCCCAAATAGAGAATTTAAAAAAACAAACAAAAAAACCCCAGAAAAACAAAACAAAAAAAACCCCACAAACACCTGGAAAGTGTAAAGATGCACTGTGAAGTGTACCTGAGCTCTGGGACAGCTTCCCAGCCCCTGTGAACTCCCGCTGGTTGCATCCCATCCTATGTCACAGAACAGATTCATAAAATTGGTGCTGTAGATTAGGCAAAAAATGCCAGCTGGAGCAGAAATTAAAGAAAAAAAAAATTCCCTTGGCTGTAGTCTGTAGAAGTTTTTTAATAGGTCTTTCTCCTTTCAAATTTGCATCCTCCAGCAAGTCAGGCCTTTCACTAGAAGCGCTGCTTCTGGCCCCATGCCTTGGCAGAGTGATGAGTTTTTAAAGTGACCATTGGGGTGTGGGAAGACTCAGGATAGCTTGGGACAGATAGAGTTTGTGACACCTCTCAGTCATAAAACCTGATCGAGATGTAGCTTAGAGTAATAATGTCTCAGCTGTTATGCATGTCTGTTTACATGAGCTGAGAGTGGCATTTGTCCAGTTATTGGTGGCTGTGCTCTGCCACAGGTCAAAATCAGCTGAAAGGTGGTCCCAGAGATACGTTTCTCAGTCTGAAGATATAGATGGTCTTCAGTTTTAAGCTCTATTTGCTGGATATTCATGATGTGCTGGATGACATTTGTCTGACTGATTTAACAAAATTGAATAGTTTCATAATTGCATTTATTTTACACAGTTTGAAACACTTTTGCTTTGATGTGGTCGAAGTGCTTTATTTCCCTAATACCAGTGTGCTTGTTTGCAACTTTAAAATTACATCTAGTAATAATCTAAACAGCGAACTGATAATGTTGAGCTGAGGCATGCTGGCAAAATAACAATAGTTGAAAAGTGTTTGAAACACTGTTAAAATGAGTGTGTGTGAGGGTGTATCACAAATTTCCGTCCAGGTTAGTGCAGAGGGGGAAGCAGTTGTAAATCCCAGTTAGTTCTAAGATTTGTGGTGTAGATTTACCCTCTGCCATTACTTCATCTATTAATCTCTTCACTTTGGGGGTGTCCAGCAGGCAGACAACGTGGGAGCCAGCTAAAACATTTCCTCTGTCAAGAGGTGAACACAGATCACGCTCAGGAGCATTAACTAATGGGCCATTATAATGCTTGTATATGTATTGCCTGTCACTTCACGGCAGTGAAACTCTGTGCTGCTGCTATGGTATATCCAAACAATGCAGTAAGTCAGTGCCGCAGATGAGGAAAAATAGCTGCGTGCCCACACTCCCAGTGCTGTGTGTTACTGTTTAGGCCACTCCAGCTTCTGTCTCAACAGCACAGCTCTCATTTAGGCTATTTATTTCTTTGTAAATGTTAGCATCACATAAAAAGTACAGACAACTCAGCTAGGGCATGGGACAGCAGTCGTCTCCTTTGCAACCCCACTTGTTGCTTTGGGTGCTGGAGTTCAGTGCTGGAGCAGCAGCCCAGCTGAGAGAGGGGCAGAGAGGCACTGGGTACTGACAGGGATGTACCACTGTGCAGAAGTGAGGGATGCGAATGTAGCATGTGAATGTCTGAAGTGATGTTGGAAAGGTATGTCCTGAGTTAGCTCATCTTTATTCTTCTTAAACAGAAAAAGTTGAGAGATGCTAAAATTCAACAATAATGGAGTTGAGCAAAAACCTCAAGGTTTTTCTACTTCTGCTCCCCTTATACAGGGATTTGCATGAAATGCTTGAAATCAGTGATAAAGCAGGCTCAGTGTTCTGGCTCCTGGGCCTGGGAAGGTGCTGCTGTAAGGACAGAAGAACCTGCATTGAAGTGCCAAGCTGCTGACCCCCATGAATTACTTGTTTGGATGGTACTGTGGGAGCTCATCTTGTGCTGCAGAAAACCCAGGCTAGTTCTGAGTCATAAAATGAGCGAACTATTTGAAACAGGCAGGATTTCCACCTTCCAAGAAGTGCCCACCTAGCTGCAGTTGAAAGCCGCTAATCTAAGATGAAGAAGGCACTGTAATTATGATCAAAGTCCAGCTGTTAAGAGCTATGTAATTAGTCTCTCTCTCTCCAAAGCTGCTTTTTTTTCAGCTAATGCCTGGTTGAGGGAGTGATGTTTACAGATAAGTTACTTGTGTTCTTGGAAATAATGGTCATTAGGCTGTGTTTTACCCAGGAGCTCTCTTCTTTTGAGGCTGTTGGGAATGCACCTGCTGGTGCATGGGGCTATGGTCTTGCCTGCTCTCCTTGCCCTTCTCCCCATGCCCAGGCTAATTGGTGGCCTCGGGATTTCACATCGCTGATGTGTGGAAGGCATTCACTGTGGCTCACTCCTCCCTTTTGAATGAAAGGCCTCTCACATAAGCTGCTCTTTCCTCTTTCATTTCTGGCTTTATATTCTCAGCATAAGGTGGTACGGCCCAGCCTCCCAAATCTCACTAATAACAGAGACTCCAGGAACAATCCTGAAATCTTCTGCTTTCTGCAGCATCTGTGCTGGAAACCTGGTTTCTCGGACATGGTCTTGGGTTTTTGGGGGGGTTGCCAAAAAAAAGAAAAATCAAACAAAAAACCTCCCAACTAGGTATGTAGAAACCCCCCTATTTTTAGAAGGGGATGAGGGAAACTCTCAGAAATTACTTGGGGCATGGAAGGGAGGGGAGGGGAGGGGATGGGCCATGGCAGCATCATCTTTTGGGTGCTGTATCTGGATGGATTTTGGTGAGCAGGGTCTAGTTCCAGCCAGCTAGAGCTCCTGGGTTCAAAGGGATCTTTTGTTGGGAGCATTGCACATGTCACTTCACCTTTCTTCATTGGTTCCCACACATATCAAACAGGGCTGATAAACGGACTGCAGTTATCAGATAGGAGTCTCGCCAATGTTAATGCTTGTAATGCAGCACAAAGGTGAAAAACTCCCTGTACCCAGTGCTCATTATTATTAATAGGCAGTAATGAAATGTCAGGTTTTCTTCCCTTTGGGTTGGGAGGGGGCACATTCAGGCAAAACGTGCTGGCTGTCCCTCCTGATCACAGGCAGCAGCATGCTGTACCTCTTCATGGTCGTGAATCAATGCTGGCATAAGCAGCTCTCCTGTCACTCAGGTGACATTGTGACACAACTTTGCTTAAGCTGTCATAGGGTAACATCTTGCAGGTGTGTTTCATCCCATGTGCAGGCTCTGCAGAATCCTCGCATTTGGGTAACTGCATGCTTTTTCTCTTTCCTCATGCTATGCTTTGCTGAAGAATAACTGAACTCCTGCTATGACAGGATGGACAAATCTCATCTGCCTTCACTTTTAAGATGGGAGCCCAAATTTGCTGTGTTGGCAGAAAGACCTGAAGCCAAGTAAGGAAAGCCACATGACTTGGTATAGATCTATTTGCAGAAACAGCCAGTGATACAGCAGGTACTTTCCACAGGCTCAGAGAGGGGCCAGAAACTGTTCTGAGCAGCTTGTGGTGTGCTCAGAGCAGCCGGTGACTTCTGGAGGAGCAGAATTGGCTCCTCGTAGGAAGGAAAGGTGGAGGGGAGCTGGGGAGGTACTTTTCTTTATTGGTCTCTGTGAGCTCTCCCATGAGCTGGTGGTGGTCACCTTCATGGCTGCACTGTTACCCCTGGTAGAAATCCCACAGGGGAGGGTCCCCAGCTGGAGCCAGATGCATGCAAGGGGACAGCATGCAGTGTGCCCAAACATAGCTACTGCAGGGTGGCCTTGTGGGCAGGAGGGCTTTGCAGAGCAGCTCTGCAGCGAGGACATGCTGCCAGCATAGGACCTCTCAGCTGCCTGCTGGCACCTTACTAAGGATGTGCGCTGCTCGAGATGAGGAGGGAAGGGTATTTATCTCGTCTTTGAGGTCTGCTCTTTGGTTGCTCTCCTGTTCTTATACTGCAGTCTCATCAGAAGATGGGATTAGAAGATAGGATCTTAGCAAAATGCTGCTCAAGAGCATTACGTTAAACCCTCTTCAGTTCTTTCTTCCTGGCAGAGCCCTTGCAGTCTGTTTGTCCCCGCTGGACATCCTTGCTGTATGTCAGAGAGACATCATTGTGCTGAGGATGTCGCAACACCTTCACAATCATTGCCAAAGACAGCACTTTTCTCTTTTCCTCTTCAAAACGGTATAGGCCCCTCAAGAGTGTTACAAGAAAATATTTGCATGCTTGGAGTCCTTTTAATGCTGCTTAAAGGATTAAAGTGGAATCAAATCAACTGTTTTCTGGTTTTTTTTTCCCAGATCTCAAATGACTGCAGAAGAACATGTGAAGTCTTTCATGTGGTCCTTTTTACTATGAGGAAAGAATACCTAATTCATAGGATCTTGCTCAACTTCCAAAAATACTGAAGAAATTAATGAAGCAAGTTCTCAATAGTTCATCTGTTCAGAAATGTTTAGGGTGTTTATGGTACATGTTATAAGTTATAATCCCCTGCTGATTTGCATGGTACCTGCTGCCACAAGCTAACTTGCAGTGGCTCCTCTCAAACACAAGGATTTATGGCCTGATACAGAGCAGAGCAGAAGGGCTCAACTTTGATTTTGGGAAAAATAAACCCCTCTGTCCATCAAGTGGCCAAAGGAGTATTGAACTATTATTTTTAAAAAAAAAAAAAAAAGTCCATAGGTGTCACAAGGCATGGGGGAGGAAGGAGGGTCTTGGATGAGCAAGAAGTCAAGGAAACTTGGCTCTTAATTTGGTGCCTGGCTCTAAGCTGCTTTTGCACTTATGTGAAAACCTTCATGGGAACATGGTCATTCTGATGCGAGCCAATGAGTACACGGCCATACACATGGTGACTTCTGTTTAGTTTAAAATTTTGTAGCCCATGATCAAAACCAGAATAATCAGAAGGAAAATGTAATGCTATAATAGATTTCTGAGGTCTGTTTGACTAGGTCTGCTGATAATAGATAGGCAATATCCTTCTATCTGCTTAGAGAGCTTCATGAAAACTTCTGTATCTGTTCCTAGGGCTTACTTGGGAGTTTTTGTTGCCTGTTTGTAATCACTTACTACTGTGTAGCAGACCATCTCCCCACAGGATTCTGCTACTGAGTCATCTCCAATCAGGTGTTTGAATGCCACAGGTGGCCTGATGTGATAAATACTGATGTACGTCAGCAAGGGGAATTCGGTTAGTGCATGGAGCTATAAAGAGAACAGCCACCTCCAAGAGTGAGAAGGGGGAAACCCTGCAGTAAGTGATCAGGGGTTCAGTAGCCTCTTTGCAACATAAATAAGTCTGCTTACAAAACCTTGCCCTGAGAGGTTCAATGCCTGCCTAGTTTAGTAATGTTGATAAGCACCTAAGTCAATGCATGCTGAAAAAATGAATGGAAAGAAGCTGGTAGTGTGCTGGTGACCCGCATGCTGCAAGCAGGAGCTGCTCAGCTGTGTATTGCCAGCAGTGTCTGCCTCTAAACTCAGAAGTAGGAGCCAGAGCTGGTGGGGCAAAACAGTGGGATCGCTGTGCTTGCTGTCGGTGAGGTCTATAAGGTGGCTGTGACAGCTGTGAAATCATAGTTCAGCTGGCTCCAAGAGTTAACATGGGCATTAGGTGGTCAAATACTACAGGATTAAAAATCTTAAACAACAACATTCCTTTATGCTATCTTCCAAGTTTGGTTGCTCATATTTGTGAATTTTTCTTTTAAAATATACAGGCTGGAAACATCATTCCTGTTTTTGATGGAACAGGAGACTGATGTATTCATAGCACTACAGGAGCTACTGCTTTAAGATAATCACAAGCAAAAATCATAAATCACATTAGGTGTGGCAATGTATTGATAAAATCATAGGGAGCTAACCCTGTAATTTCTTAGCACCAGGCATAGTTGCAAAAGCTAAGATCCCGTGAGCACTCTAGGTAGCGTTCCCTTGTACACCACCACTGTTTCTGATAAACAGTTCACTTGTTCCTGTCTTCCAGGACTATAATCTGCTCTTAATATTTTGTCCTTCATCCGCCCTGTCTTGCAACTATTTTGTGACAGAGAAAGGTTTTTGCAAGTGCTCCTATTTTTTGGAGAAGGATTCTCTGCCCTTGGGCTTAGCAATAGCTGGCCTGCCACAGAGTTGCTACGTGCTGAAAAATGCAGCCAGCATGGTATTTAGCAGAAGACTTCATTTTTCCATAGGAGTATCATTGGTGGCAGGGGTGGGGAGTGGAAATTATTGTTTATCATCCAAAACACATCAGATTTAGCAGATTGGCTGTGGGGGTAATAAGTGGGAACTTCAACCAAATTCGTATTACGGGAATCTGCACAAAACATCTGCTTTGCTGGCGTTTCTGTTTTGCATTTTAATTATTTACTGAAACACAGGATGTTGCTGTTTACAGTTTCCTGCTTCTAAAGAGTTCTGGGGACTTTCTATATTATTGTGATGATTTATTTTATGTTTTTGTAAAATTCAACCTTCTCAAGAGAGTTTGAGAGGGACTTTGTTAGTCCCCTTAGCAGTTCATAGAGAAAACAATTTATGTAACTAAAGACTGAAGCAGCTTTCGTAAGAGTAGGTGCCTTAGGGAGCTGAGAGTCTTACCTGGCTCAACTCAAAATGTCATAAGTCTTTTGCAATAGACAGTCTGAGACCTTCCTGTCCTAAAAAAGAATTGCGTATTTCATGTTCCCTGTCTGGGGAAGCTGTCCCTCTCCTCTCTGACTAAATGTATATGACTAAATGCTCTGCCATGCATAGTATCTCAGGGTGAAAGTCTGCGTGGGCTGCAGGATTTCTCTTGCTTTGCTCCCTCCTGGTGAGGACCCATGTTGAGACCCGTGTGGGATGTCCCTTTAACAGCCTCTCCCTGCCCCTTCCTCACGGTGCCCAAATTTGGGGAATGCCTGTCCTCTATGAACCAGGACAGCAGCCCGAGTTGCTGCTCGACGCGCAGGGGCGCCCAGCACCTTCCCTGAGTTTGTAGCTGCAGCACACCAAGCACTTGGGCAAACAAACCTCGGGAGCTGTTGGGGCCACCCTGGCAGAGAGAGGGTCTGATTCCTTCACACATCAAAAAGCTTCAAATCTAAGTAAGCTTAAAAGAAACTCTGTTCTTGGCGGAGTGTGTTAGTCTCCTGGGGACCATATGCCCTTAAGGCTACTGATAGCGATATGGTGCAAGCAGGGAAGAGGCTGCTTGTGGGAAATCTATCCCAGGCTTTAAACAGAACTCAGAGCACATAGCAAGGCTGCAATCCCAGCAGGAGCTATTGGGGCTGCAAGCACAGCCAGAAAAGCCCATGCTGTGTGCACCTGTGCCATGCCGCAGAGTCTGGGTATTCCTGTTGATTTGGTCCAGAAAAGTGCACTTGGTTCAGTGGATGCAGTTGTAGCAGAGGTGGGACGGAGCTGAATCCTGCGACTCTTGTTTTGTTTGTCTCTGGAGGGTTTTGGATGGTGTCAATGCTTGGAAAAGGTTTGGAGGGGATTGAAACTTCCTTATCAGGGGCAGAAGCCCCTTACTCTCTCTCCTGCTGGCTGGAAACACCCCAGAAATGGTGTTTGGTACAGGAGTGTGAGGACAGGCGCTCAATTTAGCCCATTGCCAAGACCAGATCTGAGAGCACAGCCCACTGAGCACCTCGGTCCTGATCCACAAATCTACACCCAGCATCTTCATCCCAGGGACACGGAGGGCGCTCGGACACCTGGAGATTTGAGCTATGCTTACCTGGTTTTCTGAAGCCCACAGTCACATGCTGCAAAAGTCTCCTCTTTTTTCGCTAAGCCTTGCAGCAGTGGGCTGAATGAGGCACATACATCTCATAGTCAGGAGCAGCTGTGTGCTGCACTGAGTGTTCACAGCTTCTGTGGTGCTGCCTTGGAAGGATTCCACATAAATGCACCATGTGTAATAGTAGAGTTACTCTGTCAGTTCCCATATGCTATAATTCTATGTATATCTACCACTAAATAGAGAATACTGTGCTTGAAATTACCTATTATCTGCTCAGCTGGGTGCTCTCTGTATAACATGGTCTGGAGCATGTAAATCAGTGGTGTGAGAGCTCCTCAGATGATGCTTCATCCTTGCACTCCCTGGGAGAAGCACTGAGCCCAATTTCATCTCTGCAGGCATGAGCATTGCCTATGGCATGTTTTTGTGTTCTGACTGTGTCTTTTAAAAGAGGTACAAACAGTTGCTCTTCGCATGACATAGTCTCATTTCTATTATGTTAACAAGCCAGTCAGGAACCCAAAGAGATCTCCCAGCACGGTGCATGTCCCTGCTTTGGGGGACTGGTTGCGCTCGTGGCAAACCCTTGATCTGGGCGTTTCTTTCAGATTTACTTGGTAATGTGCTGCCTGCGGCTGGCGCTTGCTCTGTTGGCACACAGTCCTTAGGAAGAGATGAGCTTAGGACATTTGGTGGGGGATTGGACTGTAGGGAGTCCAGCCTAGACCATGCGTAACTCTTCTATGCTACGTAAAATGAAAGGTTGGGCTCAACGGTGCTCACAGTCATTTCCTCTCCAGACAGCCCAGAGCTCAGGCCAGAGCCACGTCTGAAAAACACGCTTGCATGTAGATAAGGGATAATATACAAACCAGACCTTGAACCCCGGCCAGACCAGCAGTGTGGATGTAGCTGAGGTCTTTCCTTGCTGCTATACTTTGGCTGCAAGCGGAACTTTTCTATTGGGTTTGGGGTTGTTTTTTCTTTCCCT
>NW_009621663.1:32413-41502 GCF_000690535.1 Cariama cristata
CTCTGGCCTCTTTCAGAGCCTTATAGTATCTAACAAAAGCCAGTTCCTGACACCTTGACTGCATTTCTGAAGCTCTGATGTGCTCAGCTGAATTATTTTATCATCTGTAATAAATAAAGTAATTTTTCGTTCTGTGTTGTGGTCTCTGTATTGGTGTGGTGGAGGTAGTCTAGTGAAACTTGAGAGATGCTGGTTGTACTTAATGCTGCAAAATTTCAGCAGACAATAGTTAAAAGAGCCCTATTTCCTGTGGGAAATACTGAAAGCAAGCTCCTTGTAAAAAATAGACAGCAATGAACTTCTGTAGATATTGCTATAGGGTAAATGCTGTGTCACAGGGAAAAATACTGATTAGCATAGATCAAAAGCGGGAATTTGATTCAGCAAGCCTCAGGAAGGTCAGATTTCTGGCCATCACCTCTACAGAACTTTTCAATTTTCCTTATTACGTACTTAAAATCTCTACAGAAGAGTAGTGATGAAGGCCTGTAATAGCTGTATTTCAACACGACTGTCATCTCTTGAAAATTACTTTGCTCGCTTTCATTTCCGGGGCTGATGCTTTCTTTTCTTTTAATATTCCCTGGTGCTGCAGAGATCTGGATAACTGGAAAGGATGCGGTTAGTTATTTTAGGCTGCTTTGGGCATTTAACACCTGTCTTTTCCCCCTTCCTCCTCCTCTAGAAAAGATGAGAGGTTTCCCCATACTGTGCAGCAGAATGCAACAGCAGAGATGTTCAAATCTCCTTCTTCCCTGGCAGCTTGGGAATGTGCCCCCAGGCACCTGCTGCAAACCATTACTGAATGGTGGATGAGGCGGTCATGGGGTGATTTTGGGTTAGGCAGTCCCCCCAGAGGCACAAAAGATGGTCTCTGTTTTCTTTAATTGGAGTTGCAGCTGGGCAGCAGAGGTTTGCATGTGGTAGCAGGGCTGGAGGCAGCACCAACCCAACAGAGATCTGTGCTCATCCTCTCCTATACTGAGAGGAACAGGCATCACTCCCTTTGTCCTGCTGTAAAACTATCAGGGATGGCTGACTGGCTGCAAAAAGTCTTGTGTAAACTTTGAAAGGTAGACCCAAATGTGTGTTCTCAGCTGGGTATCTAAAACTGAGCAAATTATGTATATTATTTAGACCAAAGTTTTGTGTGTTTTTTTTTTTTTTAATGGACTTGAAAATGTTTTGTGGCTGCTGAATGGTTTGCCTGTAAAGTTTATCTTACAATATTTATTTTTGGTCTTGGCTCAAAAATACCTCAGAATTTTGAGGGCTGGGCCTGGATTTTCCGCTCCTGTTGCTTTTGAGAGGACTTTCTCACTTACTGCAGTAAAAGCTCTCACCTCAGCCCAGCAGCTCTGACTCCTCCCTCTCCAGATGGGCACTACTTTTAACCATCACTGCAAACAGGGTTGGGGAAGGGATTGACTGGAAAAGTGAGTTACAAAATAGTATAATTGCAACTGCTTTTTAATTGGTTTTGGGTTTTACGCTCTTTAAAAATGGATGGAGATTTAAATTTTCTTTTATTACTTAAATTTGGAAAGTCTTGGGATCACATTTCCCTGGAGATATACTGATGGTCAACAGGTCTTTGTGTGCTTTGCAAAGTTGGTGGCACTGCTATACCTCAGGAATGGAAGAGCGAAGATGGACAGGTCACCCAGGGGCCAGAGACTGAGCTGGGTGTCCTGATCTCCAGGCTCGCACTCTAACTCTGGGCTTCCCAACACAGGTTGCTCAGGCTCCTGGGTGGTCTTCTGGAGGTTAGGAGGGCTCTGTACCCCAGACCAGAAAGCACCAATTGCAGTGGGCAGGTGGAGGAATTGCTGTGGCAGTGCTTTCGCTTTTGCCAGACCTCCATCCCCTCTCGGACTCTGCTGAGAAAGGGAATGGGTGTCAGGGCTGAGCAGAAGGGGAGGGGATGTCCGTGGCTGGGTGAGGAGGTAGTTTCCAAGGATGGGTGAGAAAGGGAGGGTGGAGAAGGGGGTGTCCAAGTTTGAGTGGGAGATAAGAGAGGTCTGGCAAAGTTCACAAGATGCTGAAGGAATCCTTGGAGGAAAAAAAAAAAAAATTAGGGGTGACTTGCTCCAACAATTAGGGGACGGTGCCTCTAGTGCTGGGGGAATGATTAGCTGCCTGAAGCTCTGAGGACAAAGAAATGCCTCTATTGTGTAGAAGTGGTCGCTGTTGTCAAGCTGATAATGATGACATGTAGATAGCAGATGTGATGAGATGTAGACGGGAGATGCAGTGCGTTCCTGGGCTGTGGAGGTTACTGATAGCACTTTGAACTCATTCTGCTTCCAGAAGCCGTTCCCAGGAGTTTGCAGGGGGCAGGCTATGCAGTGCCTAAACTGGGAACCCCTCGGCACGGTAGCAGTGGGAACACAGAGAGAGCCTTTTCCTCCCAAAGGAGCTCTGCTGCCAGCTCTGGAGCAGGGCGCTGGCACGGGGCCCAGGACTGCAGCGATATAATGTGCTTTGAGGGGCCGCCACAAAGCTGCAAATGTTGCATCCACTATAGGCATAGTCTGACTCAAGATGACTGTAATTGAAAGAAAATGATGAATGGAAAAAAATCCCCCTTGTGTTTTGCAGCATGGTGAATTAGGAGGATCATTCTGTGCAGCCAGTTTCACTTTCTTTGATATAGGTCAGTCTTGCCCATGCACTGATGGCTCGAGTAAAGAGCAACCAGAAAGCCAAACCATCCCTTCCTACCCCTTTCCATTCAGCTCACACATATATGCTTCCAAAAGAGAAATCTAAGTCGCAGGGAGATCAGCCTGCACTGTTACAGTGGACTGTAGCTGAACACAGAGTTCTTATAAGCAATGCAATCAGCACTCTTCTGAGACAGAACTGCTTTAATTCCTCTAAATATCATATATCTCACAGTTGAAACAGGGTGTGCACCATACAAGTGTCATTTCCCTAGAGAATAGGAAGAAGCTAACAGTCCTCCATGGGCTGTCCTCAACAGATGCAGTAGGACACCAGCAGTGCCACAGAGCCCTTCGCCGCTGTCAGTCCTGGTTCCTCCTTGTGTACCCATATCTTCTTGGTTGGTGGCTACTTCTGAGATCAGGGTTGACCCTTTGGGCAGTTAGCTTCTTTCCTTTTCTAATGCATGTCTCTGTGCCACTGGACCGCTTTTGTCTCAGCTGTCCCACCCCATAAGCCATGCTGCTGTCTACATGTTTTTTAGTGAGATATCAGACCTGGGAAACATCTGAAAAATGTGGGATCTGGGGGAAAAAAAATGGGCATTTGAACCATAGGTGAAAGTTATATTCTGTCTCCAAAAAATTCTGTGTGTCGGTGTTTGTTATTCCTTACATTCGCCTTTCCAAACCCATGCGTACATCAGTCTTCTTCAGAGATATTTTCTAGGGCTAACCCATAGGAGCAGTGTTATATGGGAGGAAAATCTGAAGGATTTAAAGAAGTTCCTGGAAGTCTAGATTTTAAAAAGCTAAATCTGAAATCTGGAAATCTAAAGGAGAATAAATACTTGTGAGTGCAGTTAAAACACCTGCCTCTGCTAGGATGGAAGTCAGTCTCTTTTGGGCTCACGTCAGCCAAGACCTTGAAATAAGAAACAGGAAAATGCGTAGTACAGGGCAGTTCAGGCGGGGAAGTGGGGCTGCTTGTTGATGAAGTAGACACAGAAAGAGGCATAGGTAGAGGTGCAATACAGATCGCTGAAATTCAACAGCAATCTCCTCTCTGAGAGAGCTGAGAGCCTGCCTATCTACCATTTGGCTTTCATTTTGGTCCCCCTGTTTACGGCAATGAACCTTTTTGATTACCAAAGGTCTCTAACGGGTGCTTCCAGGGTATGCTTTGCCGGTTGCGGGTGGCTGATGCGGCCATGGGGGACAAGCGTGTTCCACGCTTCGGGGAATTCCAGATGACACTGCCTGCCAGGCACACGCTTGTCCCGTGCTGCCAGACCCTCTTCCTTCTCCTCTTGCACAGCTGTGAACTTCATTAGGTAGCGATGCCTACAAATCACTGCAGTGTTAAAATGCAGAGCAGGGGGAATTCCAGCAGGATGAGGGCTGCCAAGTTCCTCGAGTTTTAACGGTGCGGTCTAAAAAGGAGCCCCCTCCCCACTCAAGAACTAAAAATACAACTTACACCAAGATTCAGAAAATTAAGCATAATACTCATGAACTTTAAATCATTTGTTTACCGTTGCTTTTGATGCACTTCAAGGTGTAACCGGAGAAGGCAGGGATCAGCACGTGGATTGAGATTGCTGGAGCTGAGGCTGCTGACTTCTCTGCTCCGTGATTTACTTCTCTATCTAGCCCACAGCCCATGATGGTTGATGGCTAATATATTAATCTATGCATGAATAAAGCGCTGTTAAGTGCTTAATTGCTGTAAGCATTCAGGAAGAAGGATTAGTTTTTAGTCTGGGCATCTGGGTTTGAATTCTGCTTCATGCTGAACTCTGAGTGTGGCTTAAAGCTGGTCACAGCATTTCTGCAGCCTTGATTTTTATTCCTGGGCATCAGTATTTTGATGCCTGAAGATAAATGACGTTTGGGGGTTTCTTGTTCTAGGAAGTGCTGTGCTTACTTTACCTGAAGAAATTAAGGCCTTTTTGAATTTCTCTATCTAGACACCCAAAATCACTAGTTCCTTTTTGAGCAGGACCAGACTGGGACTCAGGCAACCAAGGTTGTATTTCTGGCTGCAAAACTGGCTTGCTGAGTAATGATGAGTTATCCTATGACCTCCTGGTGCCTTAGTTTTCCCACAGGTAAAATGGGAGTAATTACACTGTCTTCCTTTGTAGAGCATTTTGAGAGCCATGAATAAAATGAGCCATATTAGATATCATTATTTAGACATTATTAATTATTCTTTGTGTTCATTTGTATAATGAGGAAGTGCTTTCTTCATAGGAGTAGGTGTTCTTCTCTTTGCATCAAGGTTTCCTAAGTACTCCATTAGCAGGTCCTTTAGAGGAATAGATCTTGTGGAAAAACCAGCAAAATCTGTAGCTTACAAAGAAAGACTGCTCTGGCCCCATCTGCTTGTCCACTGACTGAGGACTACAGACCCAGTGACACAAAATTGTATACCATTGACAGACATTTGGTGGGGAGAAGCAGAAAGCAACATTCTGTAATTTTAGCAACATGCAGAAAAAAAGCTGCAAATCATTTTGCTGAACTCTGCTGTGAAAGATTTCTTCTCACAAGACTTTACACTGTGGCTTTCCACCAATATCAAGCAATGAATTTCAGCATCTATAAACAACACTGATAGTTTCCAAGAGTTTGCACACCGTGTGGGAGAAACACAAACCACCCTAGAGCTCTAGCTTCCAAAGGAAGCTAAGGAGAACTGAAAGTGCTTGGATCTCTTGAAACCCAATACAGCAGCTTCACTGAGATACCTTATTAATTTCTGGTTTCCCCATAAACTCTACTATTAACCCAAGGGCAGTTCAGAATGTTGAAGCTCCAAATCTGTTTTGGACGAAAAATCAGAGAAAATCATGTTATCTCTTGACTGCAACAGCCTTTCCTATTTTTGGCAGAAGGGTGCTGGACTCACACATGTGCCCCAGTAGTGCTCACACTACACCCTGTGCCCGATCTGACCCTGTATCAGTGAAAGCAGGTGGCATCTGCCTTTAAGGTTAAAGCTGCAGAGGAGGGGCTGTGCATGCTCTGTATCAAAAGTAGGTCTTGCTTTCCTCAGGAGCTTGTGTCTTTTCCCTCGTGGTAAGTCAAGCCTTGGTGTTTTGGGTTTAGCCCTTTCTAAGAAAGGTTGTTTGCAGTGAAAGGTGGCTTTTGGGGTAAGAATTGTTGCTGCATTGCAATAGTTGAGTTTAATGGTTTTCTGTCATTTTTTTCTGGTGTGGAAAGTGGTTTGGGGTTTTTTGTTTTGTTGCTTTTCTCTAATGTCTTTGATGTATGTGATGGTAGGAAGGAGGAAAACGTGGTGAACAGTGGAAGCATGTGCTTAAAGTGAGGTAGTGGGAGCAGAAATGTCTTGTTTTGTCTCCAGTTTGCCACCAGTTTATGTCATGCTGGGCCAAGCAGTCAGGGCTTTGTTCCCACCTGCATTGGGACTCTGCTCCAGGGAAAGGCAATGGCAGTGCACATGGGCTAAGGCTTATGAAAGGCAAATGCTGTGCTTGCCAGGGGTTTTGTTTGTTTGTTTGTTGGGTTTTGGTAGGGTGGATTTTGTTTCTGAGTTTGGTTTTGGTGAAGTTTAACATTCCCAGCTTTCTGGGAGACTCTGAAATTGGGTGCTGTGGGGGCACAGCTACAGGGCTGTGTTTCTTTCATTGCCATATTTTGCAGAGATCTCGTTCCTCAGTGTGATAGCAAACTGAATCAGCTGGGATGCAGTCCCGCTCAATGGGCTGCAACACAGCACTTCTGGGGCAATGGTCAGGAGGCAGCAAACAATCAGTGTGCTCAAGGCTTCAGCCCACCAAGTGCATCTGGAAAAGTGCTTTCACCTGGAGTCTGGGCTACTCCTGCTTCAGCAAAATAAATAGGATGGAGCTGAGCTAGACTTTAGTGGGAGTGCATTACTGGTTGAAACCTGGCCTGGGATTCAGTGGTTCAGGAGCAGTGTCCCAGCACCGTATCAGGAAACCTTGTGCTCTTGGTGAGGTGCTGTTTCTTAGAGAAAATTTAACCTGCTATTTCCATTAATTAATAGTCCCCTGGTGGTTTTTAAAGGAGGGGCTTGTGGGTGCAATATTGTATTCAGCTTGCAGTTTGATGGGGGCTGTAAATCCCTCTGTAGTTCCAACCTTGTGCAGTTAGTGTGCTCTGCTAGTGGCAAGCTGCCTGCCAACTATCTCAGCAGTTAAAGCATGGAATTAGCCGTAGACTTAAAGCAGAGGGCAAGCTAGACAAGGCTTACTACTATGCTTTGTCCTGTCAGTCAGTAGTTTGGTATAACAAGCTGTGTTTGGTAGTTATCTCCTATAATGCACTTTGGGATGAATGGTTGTGAGTAAAAGGGATATTACTTAAATGTCTGTTAATAAAAAAAAAAAAAAGCAGCTGGTAGGAGCAATTTGAACAATGTAAACTCCTGGTATCTTGTGATTAACTTTAGGCACTCGGAGATTATTTTACTGAAGGTAAAGTGTTTGCTGATGTGGGAAAACTCAATTAACTGGAGTAGTGAAATTTATGCATAGATCTTTCTTAGGCTGTAGCCTATTTTCTTGTGGAAGAGCAAATTTGGTCACTTAGGTATGCTGTTTAGTAGACAGAGGCTGCTCCTCTACGTTGAAGGCTGTTTGTTAAGGAAAATGGCTCTAGGTTTAGATTTACTGAGATCATGGGAAGGACACAGTTTAGCTTTCGTGCAGCTTTGTGCTGAACTGAAGTTGGTTTTCTTGCGGCTTGACAGCTCTTTCCCACCTGAGAGCAGGATGCACCAAACTGAGTAAAAAGCAATGCTCGCTACCTCTGTAATGCTGTAGCCTTCTCACAGGTGCCTTGCCAAGGTTGGCCACCTAATCCCGCGGGCTCCTTTGGAAATAGAGCTGTATGGGTAGGAAAGGTGTTGCAGAGAGTGTTGAAGGAGTCTCAAATCTTGCTTCTGTGAAAGCATTAACCAGGGTACTTCTTTTGCTTCATATAGGGAAAGGTGCCTTTTTGGCCATCGGGTAAAACCTGATAATGCTTTTCTTGGAAACAGTAAGCCGGGAGCTTGGTTGGGTACAGGGATAAAGATGGCACAGCTGGAAAATGCCTCTCTCTGGAGATATTTGGGGTTGCGTTTGGTACAGGGATGCACTGGTGGTGTCCTTAAGCGGGTATGGTTCTTTCCAACAGCTCTGTTGGCTTCAGAGACATAGAATAACAAACCTGGCTTTATGAGTCTGTGCCACTAATATCTCCTTCCTCTCCTGAGCTGCAGGTTGTGGGCACTGTGAAGAGTCCTTGGTTGGGGTAGGTTCACGATAAGCAACTTCTGCCTTGCTGTCAAATGGGATCACAAGAGCCTGAGCCGGCAGGGCTGAACTGGGTTGCTTTGCCTTCTTGAGACCTAGGACTTTGTGCAGCTGTGAACCAAAGCCAGGGCATGTCATGGCATGTAGGAACCCCACTGCACTGGTGCTTTTTGAAGGAAAGAAGGTCTCTGAGGAAGGTCTGTTTTGTAATAACTCTTTTTGATGAAGTTGGTTCCTGTGTACGTAGTAATGAGCTAGTGTGGACCGTTGTTGCTACCTTGGCAATGAATTCCTAAAAAGTGATTTTTAGTGTTCCAGTCAAGGGCAGTTGTGATAAGTTGTAAATAATCATTAAAAGCAAGCACTTGGGTGGCTTTGGAGAACTCATTGTGGGGTTTCTCTGCCTGTTCCTCAGAGGTCAGGACTGGGTGCAGGGTATTGAGCAGTGGCTGTGGTCTGCAGGTTTAGTGGCAGAGCAGGTCGGGGAGCATGCACTCCCCGTTGCTCTCCTCCAAAGCTCGTGGTAGTGTTGATTCACAGCTTGTATAGCAGGCTTTGGGCCAGATCTGTTCTTCTGAGTTTCAGTATGGCACTCTTGAAAGTGCCTTACCAGACTGAAAGCTTGAAAGGAGTAATTTCTGGTACTTTGTGGGATAACTGCTGTTCTCGGAGGATTTGTGATTATTTATTCACATTTAGTGTGGGTATGTGCTCACATCTGTGAGGCAGAGCTATTAGCTGTGATACTTCTGAATTTTATTTTTGTCTCTGGCTGTTCATGAACTTTTAAAGGATATTGCTGTGTTGGTGTTTTTTTGGTCAGTCACAAAAAGGATGAGCAACTGAAGTGATACTTTCACCTATTTTGAGGCATGCCTGGCTATGGCTCTGGGGGCTAAACCCACTTTGATTTCCGCTAGCTTTGGAAAACTATCTGCTCTTTTCAAAAAGTCTGCAGTTTTGTGCAGAGGTGAGGAAAACCCTGCTTTTTGCAGACCAGAGTCATCCTCAAAACATAAGAGACCATATGAATCAGTTAAGAGAGCTCAATCCCTCTCTGAGAGTAGCCAGAAATAGATGCTTCAGGAAAAAGTAGAGGAAAAGAACAACTGTAGTGTGATCCACCCTCTGAAAC
>NW_009621663.1:41533-57520 GCF_000690535.1 Cariama cristata
TCTTAATTCTGGCAGCTTAATAAATTAGGGTCTTCCATGCAATTTGTTGAGACTATTGTGTTAAACAGCACCAAAATGTGCCAAACCGAATGTTAGTCCAATTCTCTTTGGAATCCATTTACAGCCCTGGCTCCTGCCACAGCCTTTCCCCTGGCAGGGAGCATGGCCATTCGTTTGCATTGTGCCGAAACAACTCTTCTGTATGAAAACTTTGCAGGGTGCTCCTGTCTTTGTAGCAGTAAAGGTAGTCACCTGCCTTGTTCTCTTAATTAAGTTGAACCAAGTGTTTTTGTCAACTGCAAATATACTTGAGAAATTCCTCCTGCTCCCGCCCCCCCCGCTCCTTACACCCCTGCAGCCGTTGAGTATTTTGACACGGGTGTAAAAGCTGCTGTGTTTGAATTTAGAAATTGGCCAGTGGGATGAGAATGTGCAGCTGTGGAAGGCGTGAGTGCTCCAGCATCGTCACTGTTCCTCTTGGGCCCACCTATTTCTGTGAGGCTTGTGGGAGCTTAAGGGGATAAAAATGGCCAAGGTAATTAGCAGATCTGGCAGAAATCAGCCGGTCAGGCTCAGAAATTCTTGGAGGTGAGAAGGCAGTAGACAAGCAGATATAATCTGATGTGATGGAACTTATTTCCATAGAAAATAAAGCAAAAAGAAGACTTTTTTAATTTGGGGGGGGGGGGGGGGGGGGGGCGGGGCCCCTCGGGACCCCCTCACGCGGGGCTATTTTAGTCCAAGACCTCAGCAGCAGTGGCTGGGTACAGGAGAAGTCACCTAAATCATCCAAGGACGTGCAGTCTAGACAGGCAACCATCCAGGGACAGTGGAATTGCACACTGCTTAGGTTCTTCACCTGCTGCAATGACTACCTGCTTTATATGGGAAGTTGGGTGGCTTTTTTTTTTTCCTCTGGGATTCTTATGACACAGCATCCCAGTGGAATCTCAGGGGTATTTAACTTATTGGGAAGGGTGGCCAAATTGTCTCCCATCTAAATACAGCATCTGCAGCAGTGTGGAATGTGTGTTGTACAGCTGTGAATGTTCCAGGCATTCAGCGTGTCTCCTTTTTCACACAATAGCTTCTATTTATGGGTTTTGGGTTTTCATCGAGTTCGGCTCATGCATTCAGCATATCTTTGTGTGTGTGTGTGTTTGTTTTTTTTTTTCCCTTCTGTTCTTCCTTTTTTTTTTTTTTTTTTTTTTTGCTTTTGTTTTTTAAGGTTTGTAGAAACTCCGAGCCACTTCTCCTGGAAGGAGAGTTACTACCGATCAGCTATGTCCCAGAGCTCACAGCCGAGGGAATTCCTCAGCCCAGAGGTGCTCCAGCATATCTGGGATTTCCTGGAACAGTAAGTAACCCTTACGTGGAACATGTGGAAGAAGGTGTTTTGGGACAGGATGCCTCTATACTTAGGCTGCTCAGGGGAGTGATGCTGGGGATTTTGGAGTCTTCTGTTCCTGTTGATTAGAAGATGTGACTGTGAGTCTGATGACTGACAGCTCTTGAGCTATCAAGAGATTCTACATCCAGGCTTTGGGGAACAGATGCAGAAATCGGCAGTGACACTGACTCTCTTCAAGATCTTTGGTTGCTTTCCAGAACGTGATCACTTAAAAGTGGATGGTTGACATTTTCCCCTAAGGAAAGGAGGTCATTACTCTATGTCCAGGCTGCATGTTTTCCTCTTTTGCTGATGCCAGGGAGGGAGAGGAGGTGGAGATGGTGCAGAGTTCACCCTGTCAGGTCCATTAAAGGAAATAAAACTGACTTTATTCCCATTCCTGACTTTCCATGACTGATGCTGAGATAGTTACTGCTATAAATCCTCTGTGAGTTCTGTCTTTCAGTGATTTAACTCCTGCACTCTTACCTCATTTTTCTGGTCAGGCAAGTGAACTGTCCCTCCAGGCCCTGTCCTGTTCAGGGGCTGCTGTTAGTATAGCAGGTGATGAGGTAGTTGTTCATTAGTAATTACTTATTTTGTCCTGAGACTGGTTTGTGGTCATGCCTAAGTACTGAGAGGCACCCTAATGTGTGGGGGAGGGTGTGTGTGGAACAGAAAACGGAATTTGGCCAATTTTAACTGCATTACTCTGTTCTTTTCAGGCCAATATGCTCAGTTCAGCCAATCGATTTAAACTTCATCGATGGCCCATCTGAAAATGGCCCTACAAACAAAATAGAGATTAGCATGGACTGCGTCCGGGTGCAGGACACGGAGCTGAATGACCCAATGTGGGTGAGTAGTGAGAAGAACTTCCTTAACCTTTGGGGACAGATGGGGAGTTTTTGCAGGAGCTGTTCTTGCTGCATTGCCCCAGCGCCATCTTCCCCCTCTTGGTGGAGGAGCTGCGGCCACTGCCTCTGACCAAGGAAGTTCTTTCTCTCTTTGCCTGTTGTGTCCCAGCCACAGAAGCTGGTTGGGAGCACGGCTCTGCCAAGTGGCTCTGGTGGCGGTGAACAGCGGTTCTGTACATGTGGCTAAACTGGATAGTGCGTGACCCACGGAAAGGTATCACTCCTCTGTCTGTGCCTCCCTGGGGCTGCAAGGGGGAGCAGGCTGACTCCTTACCTGCTCCTCCTCTCCTGCTGTAGCAATAGCAGGAGAGATGGATGGGGCAGCTAAAGAGGCAGAAGAGCTGAGGAGTCTCTTATATTTGCCTGGCTGCTCAACTGTCCCTGGTCTCTCCCTGCTTCGAGCTAGTTTATGTGGCCTCAGGGTTAAAATAACTGGTATTCTGGGCACAGTTGCAATTTTGCTGACCAAGGGCAGGGGTTCTTCACTGGTTTTTCTTCTCTTGAAAGTCAGATGTGAACGAAGACTTGGTTTCAGACCGTGGTTGGGTTTTTTTTCCTCCTGTATCTCCAGACAGGCAAAGCTGGAGAGTGTTTGTAACAAGTCTTGGCCTTGGGTATCTCACCAGTATGGCTCAAGACTGGAATGCAGATGAGGCACTGGTGGCTGCTGGTTCATTGCCTTTGGCACAAACTGACCAGCTTTTTCTTATCAATGCGTCTGGTGAAGAAGCAGGGTGCTATTCTTGCAGGCCAGAGCAGGAGGTATTTCAGGAGTTTGAGCTGTTTGTGTCCTGTTTCTGTTCTTCCTGGGTTTTGTATACTTTGGGCTGAAAATCACGTGTGGTTTGAAATTTGTGTTGGTCTCTAAATTTTCTTGTTGCTCTGTATTTCCATCCTGAGAAATTGTGTCGGTTAAGTCCCTGGCAAATCAACCACCATTTTTAATGTGCCCAACGACAGCGTGTTGGCAGTCTGCATCCTGGCAGTTTGCAATGTGGAGGATTGCATCTGCAAGGAAAGACCTCCCAGGTCATGGTGATTGCTGTCCCCACTGACAGAAAGTTTGACCTGTTACTACCACTCTGATGTGACTGCTGGGGAGACTGTGGTCCTCTTCTCTTTCCTTGCAAGATTGCAAAGGGTAAGAAGGCCACTTCAAGGTTGGGTATGTGCTCAACTATATGTGGTGAAGCTAATCCAAGTGCACAAGAAGTGACTGACATCAGGTCTGGTTATCTTTTGATTCTGCATTCAGGTTGGGCACAGAGGGGTGGCATGCAAGCCTTCAGTCAGCATCTGGATCTCGGCTTTTTCCAACGCCATAGCACAACTCCAGTAAAATGGTGTCTCTTCAGTAGCTAGTCTAAAAGATTCTCCATGTTTAGAGGGGCTCCTAATTTTCAAAGTGGGTGGTAACGTTCTGTGTAAACTAACTATGTCCTTTTAAAAAACAATCCCCACCAGTTTAAAGGTTGTCAGCAGAAACTTTGCTCCTTCCATGTTCAAACCTGGACTTGCTGCATTGAGTGCTAGCAAAGCCTCCCCATCTCCAGTTCCTTTGAGTTGTCTGCAGAGCACTGTGGTAGCTGACAGGCTCACTTGAAGCCCTTGTTCAGAGTCTCCCTCTCCCATCTGTGGTGCAGTGAAACATGAATGGAAAATCCCTTCCTCTTGTCCTCTCTGAGCACTGCTGAAATGAACGCTGGGACTAGGAGAGGAGGACAGGCAGCTTTTGCTATGCAATTACCTCTTGCTTATGACGGGTTTGATCCCAGCCTTGCAGAAGGCATTTCTGGAAAGGCCAAGCTGCACGGTGACTTCTTAAAGAAGTGTTTTCACTGACATGACAAGCCGAAGGGGGAGTGGGGAAATTCCATCCCATCCTCACCCTTACTGTAAGGGAGTACATTAATGTATGTACATTAATAAATGTTCCAGTTTGTTTTCAGTGGAAGACAGCACCTTCGCTCAGTTGAATGCTGGACAAAAGCCTTTACAAAGCAAAATATGCATCGCAAACCTGTGCAAACAGCCCGTCTTTTAAAATGAGGAAAGCTCTTTTTACTCCCCTTACCACCACCACCACCACCTCCCTATAAATTTGCAAACATCCCTGACAGGTGACAACTCCCCCTTGCAGAGAAGTCCGTGTTTGCTTTGCTGTTTCTGGGGCTCGCAGTCGCTGCAGCTTGCATTGGCAGAGAATGTGTAGCCTGGGGCAAGGTGTTTGCTGTTTGTCGGCTTTAATCTGAAATACCTTACAACCCTCTTCCCCTCCAGCTTCTCTTTTCCTTTGGATAGCTTCGGGGGAAGAGCTCCCCTTGCACCTGTCTCTCCTGTAACCTCAGCCATGTCACTTCTAGACACGAGGTGCTGCACGCAGCTGATTGCGGCGAAGAGTTGAAGAGGGCAGATAAACACAAAGGAATGCAAGAAACAGAGAGGCCCTGGGAGATGAACAGTGAGATCAAGGCAGAGTGCTTTTTATTATTAGATTTGTCTTAGGAAAAGAACAAGGCTAGCTTTTCTCCAAAATGTACCACCATATGAGATTTAAATAGGTACAAAGCAATTAAGACTCATTTATTTAGAGCAATTGTCCTTATGTGGACTTTAAGGCGATCTCAGTCAACCTTTAAAATAAACTCGGCGCTTTCTTGCAATTTATGGCTGAATAATGAAACCTTCAGCCTTAAAAGATGTCAGAGTTGTGCTAGTGAGAGCTGTGACTTTTTTTCCCCTTATTTAATTTTTTGGGAGTACAGTTGCTTGTTCACAACTGAGCTGGCAGTGGGGAAGAAGCTACAGTGTTCAGAACAGTGCCTGAAGAAACTGTCCCACTGTTGCACTGAAAAATGAGTGTGAGTCCTGCACTGCTGAACACCCATCAGTTGTGTTCATTGCCTGGAAAATGCAACTATCTGGGGAGAGCTGGAGAAGAAGGTTGGGTGACAAAGAAACCCCAATCATCTGAGCTACAGCTCTGTTTCTTGCTAAGCCAAGACCTTGCAGCTCTTGCGCTCTTGTTTTTAAGGAAGAAATATTCTTCCTGTGCCCTGTATAAGGGGTAAGAGAAACTGGTGATCAGCACTACCTTGGGATGAAAAGAGCTGGAGGGGACAGGAAGAGGGTTTGTGGGTCTGGTGTAACATTAGACAGTCAGCAGCCTTCCCTGGCTGCGTGCCTTGTGATCGGCTCTTTCACAATGTCCTGGGTGGCCCGTCTGTGAGGCTGCCGGCTGTGCCCCTTCCTCTCCCATGGCGTTAACCACAGGCAGGCTGGGAAGTCCCAGCAGAGATCTGCCTCTTTGCATAACCGGAGTGAGGGGCTGGTGGTCCCCGTGGGTGTGGAGAACGTTTAATCTCTGCCATGGCCCTGGTGTGGGAAGGAGCTGCGGACGGCCAGGAAGGTAAGTTGAATGTGCGTCCTTGTGGGCGACCTGCCATCTGTTAAGCCCACCAAAGAAGGTGGTCCCCAGCCTCTTCCCTGACCAAGCATGTAGCCAGCAACCATGGGGTCTGTGGTGGGGCGGTGGCCAGCTCCATGCATTCAAGAGGAATGCTGGTTTCAAAGGCTGTATCCTGCAGTGCTAGAAACCAGGTAATGTTGTAGGAATTTATTTTATTTTTTTTTTTTCCTGACTGACTAAATGCCTTGGAGCTACAGGGAGGAGAGGTCTGGAGACCTCTCTCTAGGAAACAGCGTTTGGCAGTGCAATAACCCCTGTATTGCCCCGGAGCCCCAACAGCATGCTGTCAGCCTGCTGTACCAGGTGCAAAATTGCTTTCCTTCACCATCCCTCAGAAGTCCTTTAAACTGCTCATTGATGCTAAGAGATGCTAGTCTGGACTCAAACAAAGCTGCTTTGGGCTAGGGACTTCAGCAGGCAGCATCCTGATGAAAGTGTTATTTCAGGGGCCTGCAGAGTCTGGAAGTCTTCTGCAACCATCCCAGCAACATGTCCAGGGCTTTGGGGACCTTGCTGGCCAGAGCAGGAGCACTGTCCTCAGTGATGGAGTAGCTTATCCCCCTCCCCCTGTACATACCTTCCTTTCATGCCCCTGAGCAAGCCGTCCTCCCACAGCCCCTTGCCTAACCAGTTCAGTGGAATGCCTTTTCCCAGACAGTCTCAATGGTCAGAGTTTTCTTAACCTGGATCCGTCCCTCCCCTTAAAAGGGAGAGAGAATTCCTTGCCTTTTTTTTTTCCTCCTTCCCCCCCGATTTGTCCTTTCTCATCTTCTGCAAATTATTGTGGGGATTTGTTATGTGTGGCTTGGTTAGGCACTGCTGAGCTCCCCGTGGGGTGAATTTCTGCTCTGGGAGTGGTGGTGTGGGTGCTTCTGACAGGGCTGCGTCCTTTTCGGTTTGGGTCCTCAGCTTCATGGCCTGTGGGTGTCCCAAGCCTGGTGGCTACTGAAATTTTGGAGGTGCAACATGTATTTCATAGTTTTAAAAGTGAGACCTTCAGCTCTGTAACTTTGCTGTTCTCCTTTATACACAGAGATGGAGATAAAACTAGGCTGTAGGAGAGACTGATGCGACCAATGTAGAACATGGACGTGTCAAGGCTCTTAGCCTCAGCCCTCGCACCAACGACACATCTCAGAGTTAGTATTTGATGCTTCCTAGTGGAAACAAGAAACCTTTCCCAGGTTTAACCTGCTGTAGGCTCATGGAGGAGCCATGCCAGCCACCTTGCACAGGATGCCCTCCCATGCTGCAGCCTGGTGACCTGGAGAGGAGCAGGGCTGAGGCCCCTGCAGAGCTACCCTGGCCAAGCTTGGCTGCTGGCTCTCTTCTGCATGCTCTCAGCCTTAGCACTGCGTAAATCAGTTCAGTAATTCATATTTGGTGACCATGCACTGAATTCCCGGGTTCCTGGGAGCCTGTCACCTGGGGGCTGTGGTAAGGATCAGGTGTGCAACAATAAGATGGACAGAGATAAAAAAATCCAAGCCACTGTCCAGAGGACATCTGGTGCATCCTATCCAATGCTTTAATATTAAAGCGCAGGCTCTGATCTCTGTTAACTTTTAGTTGCTTGCTTAAAAATGTTTTTCTAGGTCCGGAGAAGAGAACCCTTGCTGCAAGGTAATGGCTGAGGAAGCAGATAAAAGCTGGTTAAGGGGTGGTGGGACTGCAGGACAGGGAGGATATCCCAGTGTACCGACAGCCGGGCAGGGAGCTGGTGTGGCTGAGCAGTGCAGGAAGAGTGTCTCAGTGCAGGGGCTGACTAATGCACGGTGTGTACTTCCCAGGGCTCTGGCAGGTGCCACAGCCCTGCATTTTGTTGGGAAATGGTTTTGCACCTGGAGGATAAGGCTGATTTGATAAGTAGATGTGGCAAAGTGGGTTGTGTGGCCATCTGTTTCCATGCCTAAGTATTCCCGGATTGACCATAGAAAGGAAGGAAGGACTCGGTACAGCACAGAGATGTGATCAAAGCTTTTATTACTGTCTGGTTTGTGCTTCAGAGAGTTTGAGGCTTGCCAAGTTTCTCCTCTTTGTGGGTATTTGTTCGTTCCATAGTTGTGTAAAGAAAGTTGAGATTATGCAAAGGCATTTCCATAATGAGCAAATGCATTATTCTGTTGGAAGCTTCCCTCCAGCACCTCTCTTGTTTGCAGTTGAACTCATAAGTTCTCCTAATTTAGGCTTGGCTTTGTAATCCTGCTGTTTAATCTTCTGCAGTGCAGGTCCCTCCAAATGATCTAATCATCACATTTAGGGCTGCAGATCCAAATCCAAAAATGGTCAATTCTTTCAGATAAAGGATGCACTTTGAGAATGCATTTGTACATTCAGTTTGGCCAAAACCTGAAGATTTCTCATTCTGTGTGTAGTAGGGCTCTAAAGACATATTTGTGTTTCTTTAAAATAATTTTTCACTAGCTCCCTTTCCTGTGCTGTTTTGCGCTGGTTCTGGCTGCAGACTAGGGCTGGCTGCATTTTTTTTTGTAGGAGTGTAGCCAGTTGATGAGTGTCATTACACCAGGTGTTTTATTTATAATACCAATTCCCTGAATTCTTAATGGTATGGGGAAAAAAAAAAAAAAAATGGGTGATCATTCTGCTGTGCTATAGATCATTTTGGAAGCGTATTTAAAATTCCTTTAAATATTTCTACCCTTTCAGTATCTTGCTTTACATTCATCTTGGGAAGGAATAAACTAATTTTAAGCTGAAACGCACAAACCTACTGGAAAAGAGCCATGTGTGAGATGGGGTGTTTTGCATTTGTTCTGGCCTGGCTCCTCTGGAGGGTTGGCTTTAACTCCCTGGCTCATATTGCTATGAGCACTTGAGGTGGAAGAGTGTTGCAATTGCAAGTCCTGTCATCTGCCTTCATGCAAATACCTCCGAACAAAAGAAGCAGTCGCTTCAGAAAACATCTTCCCCAAGTAGCTAGGCCTGCCTCCAAAGGTTTCCATGGTGCTGCACGTGCTCCTTGCTTAAGTATGAAGCAATAATGCTTTAGCACTTATTTTACATCTTTAAAAGGTCTGCACAAACACTTAATTAAAAGGCATCTTGAATTTGGAGCAACAGATCGTAGGCACTTTTGCCTCTGGAGCAAGTTTAACATTTATGCTGTCTTGATGGGAACTTCACTGTATGGTTCTATCTAGTTGATAGGATCGCCGCCTTTTCTTTTCCTTTCTCTTCTTCTTAAACCGTAAACATAATTCCCATGTTTGTTGGGAACACTTTGATTAAGTTAGAGCCCATAAGCAGCAAACCCCTTGGGCAGCTGATATTTCAGCAAGCCACAAAGCGCAGCTTGAACACTAACAGAAGTGGCCACCCCCAAAGTTCACCTTCCTCCAGACTTTTTTTGTTTGTTTGGGTTTAGTTTTGGTTTTGTTGTTTGTTTTTTGTTTTTGTTTTTTTTTTTTTTTTTAACCAAATTGCTGGAAGAAGTGAAATGAGACCATTTTCTCTTGTTAGCTGGAAGTAGGGTGATGAATTTAGCTGTCCATATTCAGCCAAATGAAAACTTTGCCAAGCTTTGCAGTACCCCCCTTTGAGGGGTAAGATAGATGGAGGATGGAGAGCACCTCGCAGTTCTGTTGCAAGGTGCAGTGCTGACTATGCCTGAGAGGGGTGGCCAGGCTCATGGGATGCTCCTCTCAGGCTGACAAACTTGGAGTGCAGCCCTGGGAGCGTCCCACTTCCCTTCCTTGTCCAACACGGCCAAAGTGTCTGTGCTGCAGCGAGCTGTGGGGTGTAGCTTTTGTTTTTAAAGTCCTCTCTTGCATTAATTGGGATTCTTGCTTTGAAGAAAGTCTTATGCATCCTAAGTCTCACTATATATGTTGCTTTGTGGTTCTGCAGATCCTGGCCACAGTCCTGTTAATGACTATTATTTTTTCTTCCAGTGTTTCACGAGAAGACTTTTGGACTAGGTAATGTTTTCTTCTGAATGTCTCTACCATCTGCTTTCCACCTCACTGTCGCTGATTTGATGCATTGAAATTAATGAGGGAGTGAGGTGTCAGGCAGTCATGGAAAATTAAATCAGTCTCTGTGAAGCGTAGATTAAGGAGTGGTTTGTAGCCTAGGTTAGTTTGCTCACTGCTGAATGAACTCTTTGCTATTCAGCATCTGAATTTGCAGAGGTTAATGAAAGATCAAAGGAGGTTTCAGTAACAAATGTAACTGTTGCTCTAAAAGCATGGATTTTATCTCCAGCCTGCTTTAATAGAAGGAAAGGTACCCTGAAGCCCTCTTCTTTCTCTTTGAGGGCATGGGTGGGTATAGTGGACCTCATGGTGATGTCCAAACTGGATTAAAATGAAACAAGTCGGAAACTAAAGCAGTCAATCTTCTGGAGAAGGTCTCTGACCAAATAACTGAACCCTATGGCTGTGGTCATACTGGTGGTAGATGTGGCATGTGAGAGCAGGCAGAGGGCACCCAGACAAAGTCCAGCACTGCAAAATACAACATTGCTGCACAGGAAACGAGGAACAAACAGGCTCCCTGGCTGCCTTAAGGTGTATGTTGTGGCCCAACACACCAAGGCAATGTAGGATAACGGCAACGTGCTCACGTGAGAAGCGTGACTGGCCATCAGTTGCAGGTTCAGGGTTTAACCAGAGGTTTGGGGGACTGTTCTTGAATTATTGCAAACTGATAACTTTTTTTTAATATTGGATTATTGTGTAAGGGCTTGAGTGGGACGGAGTTGACAGTGTAGCAGAGGCTGGCTGAAAAGAGCCACTGTGAGTATGCATTTATGAACAGTTGTGCATTTCCCAAGAGCAATCTGTAGTTTATACAAGATAAGGGAAGAACAACAGTTTCCCCTCAGCTGCTTGTGCAAGAACAACCCTGGTCTGTCAACAGTTGCTCCTCTCATAATTAAAAACAAAGACTCTCTAATCTGTCACTATCTCCTGCTTTTCCCTTTCCCTGGCCAGAGTGCTCTGTCTCAGGGATGCAGGTTTGTGCTGTAACCCTGTCCGACCTCCGGCTAGAGGGATGGGGCTGTTCATGCTGCTCAGGAGCAATTCTCAAGAATTTTCTCTCTCTTACTTTTGCAAAATATTTTACAAGTATGTTGGGGGGTGGGAAGCATGGGTAAGGCATGCTGTGCTGAACATCCAAAGATGCAAAAATGCAGTTTGAATGATGAGGGTTCTTACTCTGACAAAAGAGAAGCTAATACCAGAGGCTTGAACCCCCAAAGTCCCCTGGTCACATCTCCATATGCGAGTGTCTGCTGACCCATGGTTTTGCACTCACCAGTGCAAAAGTGCCTGCTGAAATGTCTGCTGGCCAGTGGTTTTGCAGGCTTAGCAGCTGCCTTGCAAAGATCTGTGTCCAGTTGCTTCCTTTTCTCTCTAATAAGCATTTTTAGGGAAAGCAACTGTTCTTTAAACAGTCATTAGGGTACAAAAAAAGTGGAAAAATGAGATAAAAGGAGCACTAGGAATAAACTGACAACACTTTTTGATAAATCATCTGTATGCATGATGCCCATCGCGCATCATACACCAACTGTGGGAAGCAAGTCCCTGCTGGCACTTTGGTGGGAATGACCTCCCTTGATGGGGTCGGAGGGGTTTTGGTTGTGCAGACAGTAGGGTAGGCTTGGGGACCTTGTATCGTCTTGGCTGGAGAGCTGAATCTCTCCAGATGAGCATCTTGCTCTCTTATTAAATGGTGCTTGGTAGCCAGAGGGCAGAGTCCCCAGGGGCTGCGTGCACCCTTCCTAAACCAATATTGCAGAGCGGTTGTGAAGGGAACTGGTTTTGTTTCACAACTTCTTTCCACCTTCCCTCTCCCTGCTCACCCCCATGTAGCATTATCTCCTGACATGATGCCATTAACTCTCTAATTAGCCCTAGGGGTGTTCTAGGGGAGATAACGAGGCTGTAGGAGCTCAAATAAGCAGCGTGTGCAGATGTTTACCCAGGGTCGTAGGGCAGGGCTGTTGTGACAGGCGATTGCCTTGGGGAGGGCATGCTCCTTGGGGGAAGGAGAAAATGACCTGCGCCATGGGCAGAGCCACAGAGAGTCCATTTCTTTACTCTGCACTTTTAAAATAGTGAAAAAAAAATAATAATAAATGCAATTTGAAATCCTTGGAAGAAGGGATTGATCCTCAGTACTAAGCACTTGCAGCTAGGGCATATTCCTAGCTTGAAGGTTCATACACCTGAGTGCTTTCCAAGGGAAGTTTTGGGCATCAGACCTGTCCCTGGGTCAGGGGTGGGGAAGCCAGGAGGGCATCGAATTCTTGCTCCTGGGAGCAACAGAGCGGTTAACCCTGTGAGAGCTGGGGGTACCTGTCCCTCTCCTGCATACGGATGAGCCGCACCTCCCATGCAGTGCTGCAGAGCAGCCTGCCTGGGATGCGCACAAGACTCTATCTAGTCAGCAGCAGAAAGGATGCTGCCTTTCAGCAGCATCTGTTTGGTTTTTTTTAAATTATTGTTTGTTTGTCTTGCCGCAGATTTTTTTTTTTCTTTAAAGGGGAAAATCCCTGTTTCAGTGTGTGCTGGGTTCTTTTCCCCATCTTCCTTGTGGTTTGAGCAATGAAGACCAGCTCTACATGAGTCTTCAAGAAGAGAGGTTGACTTTTACATTTTTGAAAGTATTTTCTTTTTGCTCCTTAACCTGGCTGCCTGTTATTGCAGTTTATCATGTCTGTCCCTGTAAAGTCTTCACTGGAAAGACTCCCAAAGCCAATTGGCAGAGGCTTGTTTTTTGAGCATTCAGCAGTTATTCAGATGTAACAAACAACAACAAAAAAACCCAACCCAAACCCCACGTTCTATTTTTTCCCTCGTCCTTCTGTTATCTTAGTCCTAATTTGTAAACATTTCTGAGCTGAATGACTGTCACAGTCCGTGGTGACGCGGTTGATCCAGATGCTATTTTTGTAAGAGTGGAGAAGTCTGAGCAGATTTTTTTTGGTCTTTGATCTGCAGGAAATTCTGCATGAACCGCCTAACACGCAGGCAGGTATGCGCACACACGCACACCCCTTCTACAAGAAATTACACAATCTCCGATTAACACTACAGTTGTGGCAATGACATTTTTAATCATCACGATTTAGCGCACTTACCATGTGTCCACAAAGGGTTATTGAGAAATTGAGAGGTACCAGTGAGAGAAGCTGGGACGAACCATGTAACAGCACGGGGAAAGTGTATTCAAACAACCTGAATCAGCAGTTTGGCTTGGCCGATGCCTCATTTTGGAAACTTAGGGGTCTTGTTTGCGTATTATTTTGTTCTTCAACATACCAGCAGGAGCTACAAAGTGTTGCCAGAAGCTTTCTATAATATCTGAGTCAGACCTGGGAGGGTTGCAGCTGAAACTTTCAAATCTAACTAGCAATTATTATTTTTAGTTTCCGACAGTATTGGAGGTAAATTGCTTTAAAGAGATTTCCTTTCCTCAGGCTGAGCTGATTTGCTTTTTTTTTTTAAAGTTCAGTCCAACTGAGCATCCAAAGCGTGAAGTGCCAGACTTTGCACACTCCTGATACTTTGGATTGATTTCTTTATTTTTCTAGTTTGTTCTTTTCCTGTTCAGGGTGGGGAGAAGCTTATTGGACTAGAAGAATAGAGTTAAACCTTGTTCATCTGGCCTCAATATGAAGTAATTCTTGTTAACATGTGAAAGGAGGGCCTTTGCCTGAATCTGTTTGGTTTTTCTGACTAGGCTAATTGGTATAATAAGGTATAATCTCTGTCTACAAAGATTATCTTGCCATGACTTTCAACTATCACAGTTGCAACAGGACTAATGTTCGTGTTTCCCTTGGAGATCTGTCTAGAAGTCTCAGATAAATGATAAATATCACTGTCCCATTGCTGAGAAGTGAGTGTGCAGTTTGAGGAGGTGGGGGGGTGTCCCTTTGGTTTTGTGAGTCAGCCATTTAAACATATGCTATTTCAGCGAGTCAAGTTTCCTTCTGAGAGCCTCTAAGAGATGCTGCCTCACTGCTATTAGGTTGTTGGAGACCCACCTATGTGAAATTTTTGCATCTGCAAAAGGAGAGAATAAAATGAGACTCCAGGAGATTTTCTTTCTCATAGTACAGTAGAAAGGCACGTGATCAAGCCTTTACTCTTCCCTTGTGCCATCAGTGCCGTTATGAATATTCAAGGCATGACACCAGAGTGTGGGACAGGGGGAAACATCTTATGAGGGGGGTGCATTTAGGTCTGAAGCCAGTGAAACAAAGTTTGGAGCCCTGGGGTGATGAGAGTGGTACATTTGTGCCGGGGCTACAGCAGTGTTTGTGGGCGCAGTGTCTGGTGCGTGCTCTGTTACCTCCTGCCACCCCTGTCAGGGTGGTGGTGGCCTCCTTTAGGTCACTTGTGGATGACTGATTTGCAAAAAGCCACTTGTCCAGCATCCACTTCAAGGTGACCACACAGGCTAATGCCTCTGGAACACTGAGCCAGGTTGGGGCTGTGTGTACAGAGGGCAGGGATTTGTGCTGACATGTCAACTTATTCATGCTATATACACTTCTCCTCATGTTTGACATGCAGATCTCTTTGGATAAACTTCCACATATCTCTGCGTGTTGCTTCACCCACAACCACCTCCAGCCACCTGTGGGACAGAAGATAGCAGATACCTAACACAAGAGTCCTGCATTAATGACTTGGAAAAGGAGGATCTTCTGAGTTTCATAGCACAGCTAGTAAAAGAAGTTTTTGCAATGACTTGCTGAGGTTGGGAGATCTATGTATGTACCTTCTTGTCCTCTTTCCTTCCCCTCCATAGCTTTTGAACTTGTGGGCTGGTACCAAAAATTTGACGGTATTCAGGGGTCAAAATGGTCCTCTAAACACAGCATAATTTTTCGTCATTATTAAACAGAAAATCCCCAGGTGACTTCTAGCGTGATGTCCAGCTCTGTGCAAGTAGTGGTGCTGCAAAGTGACCCGTTTGGCTAACGGTGCTGTGGCTGCTCTCTGCAAACCTTGCCTGTATCTCCAGATTAGTGCTTGTGTGGCTCTTTGGCTTGTACCCATCTCGGGTGAGATCAGGTAAGCATACCAGGCGTAGTCCTCAGTGGTGCTGGGGAAGATGGAGAGGAAGGGAAGGGGCTCTGGCAGTGGTCTATTGAGTTGTTCCCGTGATGTAGGAAACCTACTGTATGCTCAGCAGGTTCTTGCTGATAGTTCAGGAGTGCTGAAGGCGTGTGTGGCCCCAACCCAAGCTAGAATGTTGCTGATGGTGGGAGGTAGGGTGCTCCTTTGGCTGAGGGCTCAGTGCCCCTCTCTGCAGCCTATTCTTGGAAGCACCTTCTTGCATTGTGCTTAGTGAGGAGGAATTGGGAACGTGCACTGGAAATGTTTGTAACCTTTTGCTCTTGTGTTCAGCAGTCCTCCATTGAGCTGTGCTCCTGGGGTTAGAGCTAAATGAGACACCTACCCTGCTTCTCATGGCAAGGAGCTGTTGCAGGGTAAGGAGGGCACTGCAATACTCTGCTCTTGTGTTGGTTCCTGCCTGAAGACGGTTTTGCCCCGTTTTATTAGTGGCAGTCTTATGAATGTGCTGCCTGTCTCTAGCCTGGAGAGAGGCTGGTGCGAGCTTGCAGCGTCCTTTAATTTGCAGATTGGCAGGAAGTCGGCGGTGGCTCCTGCTGC
Organism: Cariama cristata; assembly: GCF_000690535.1. Classification (NCBI taxonomy): domain Eukaryota; kingdom Metazoa; phylum Chordata; class Aves; order Cariamiformes; family Cariamidae; genus Cariama; species Cariama cristata. Next base: position 56,969 of record NW_009621663.1, read on the forward strand.
TGCCCTGTGCTGGAGAAGGCAACCTAGAGAGCCGTTAGCACCTTGAGCAGCACAGCCTGCTTACTTTCATCTCCCTGTGAACCTGGAGTCCCCTCCCTCTGTGCCCAGAGAAGCTGGGGTTAAATGATGCCCAGAGGCGAGGGAGTCGACACGGCAGGGAGCAGCAGCGGCTCCTGGGCAGAGGCTCGGCTGCGTGGAGGTGTTGAGGCCACGGGTGGGTTTCAGCCCTGCCAAGGACCCCTCTCCCCGCTGCAAAGCACCTGCGGGTCGGTCGCTCACCGCCCGCGGCGGGAGGTTCGGTGTTGGCTGCGAGCGCTCACAGTTTGTGCGGGTACTCGGCAATTAGGCACTGGTCTGCTCGACGACAGCTCCTCGAATAAAAGTCTGAAGCGGTGTCATTAAGCTGGGAGGGCAGGCGGCCGTGCTCTGATCTGGATGTTTGGTTTCCTCTCTTTTCCCCCCCTCCCCACCCCTTTAGAAAGGTGTTTTGTTTCCCCTTGCTCGATGGTGCTTACCCTGCTCTTTGGGAACAGGCAAAATGAGCCGGCTTTT
>NW_009621664.1:0-48532 GCF_000690535.1 Cariama cristata
TCTCTCAGGCCTGTCAGTCGGTCCAGATCGTCCACCTCCCTTCTGCCTTCCCCCTCTGTCCCTGCATGTCTTAGATATCCTGCCACCCCATATTTCTTTTAACTTGCTACAAAGTGCAGTGAGGAGGTAAAGTGATGATTTCTACACCTGGTTCGCCGTGGCTGGTTCACGCAGGGCTGCGCTATGCCGTCCTCCACAGCGCCCACGCCGGAGTGGGCAACATCACCGTGGCAAATGTCTGTGGGAAAAAAGGTAAAAGTCATTATTTTAAGATATTTATTTTATGAAATATTATATCCCAATACCCAACACTCTCTGAAAGGCTATAAAGACTCTTCAGAGAGGTACGTGCCCCTGTGGATTCATTTACTGGGAGGCAGGTTGACTACCAGACATCTCTGTTTATTTCCAGTTTAGGGAGGTACAACCCCAAAGAGTGCGGGTGCACCCCAACTGCTGGTTTGAAGACAATCCTCAAACTTTGTACACACTTGACTTTGCTGGAGTCTTTTTTCCACCTCTTAAAATCTCCACTGTATGGTTTTGGAAAAAAACTCTCCATCCAGTTCAGTCATTGGATTTGGGATGAGGCTGTACCTTTAGGTCCATGAACAGAGAGGAACTCTGCATGCAGAGGTGACCTTCTGGGCTCTGCACGAATTTTCATCCTCAGAACCCTTGCTCAGGTGCCAGCTAGGGAGACAGCTAATGTTTAAGACATAAAGTCTGCAGTTATGTTGTGTCCATGTCCACATAGAGTATGGGCAGCCTGTTCTTAACAGCAGATGCAAAGACTCTACATGACTGCTCCTGTTGCACCACACTACTTACTGATGCAGACAAAACCTAAGTAGGATGAATTCCAGACACTGGACTTTGACTGACCTCATTTGCAGAGCCCATTGCACTAGGAAATCTTAGTACAAGACTACTAGATGGGCCCTGTGGAGAGCAGAAGTGGTGGCAAAGAGCAATACACCAATGATGCAGCAGTAACATGCTTTGAAATTTTCTGGGAGATAAAAACACTCCACATGACCAGACAGATACTAAAAGAAATGCCAGTATTTGTGATATTAGTCCTGTCTCCTGCTTTGTACTATCCTATGCAGTCTGGCCTTATGAGGCAAAAGCCGTGCTTTTGGTAATACTCTGAGCCAGGTACTCTGCCACATTGTCAAGTCAAACCCAGATGCTTGCCAAGTTGCCCTCAGCATGCTGACTGTTATAGATACCCTTCTGGAATGCACAGCTCTCCCCTATAACATAGAGGGAACCTAAGTTTGGAAATAAGCGCAGTGAAAGGTTGTACCTTTACCCGGCAGTATACTTTCCTTCCCCATTCTGTACCTGGAGGGGCATAATGTGACCATATTCGCTACTGCAGCACTACTTATTGATGGAAACTGAAATCAATGTGGTGTTTTAGTTAAGTGGGCTGAAGAATGGAAACGTCTTCTGGTCTTCCTAAAAAGATTAATATGGCCAGGGCACCCTTGGGCATAGGAACTTGGAAAAGCTCCTGGATGAGTTAATTTCTGTTGAAGCACTTGGAAATTAAGTTAATGAAGCACCATGGGACTAGATGCTGAGCAAAAGCATATCTCACCTCTTGATTAATATTCCAGAGGGATTTAATCAGTCCCAGTGGCTTATGGCCACACTTATTGAAGTCAAATAAGATGGAAAGGAACAGTGGGGAAAATGAGATGAGAATATTGTCAAAAGTTTGATGCTGTTCAGTACTTTGAATTTAATTGACCTGTCCACACCACTTAGCAGCTTTGAATTACTGCTTTGAGACATTTTATATATCGTCTCCCAGTGTGCCTGCAGCTTGGACAGGACATTATGACCCTTAAATACACAACAGCAGCAACCAAAGGGCATAGGAAAGCTTTATTCAAGACACAAATTACAGTTATGATAAATGCATAAAATGTTATGCTTGTTCCTATACAGAATCGTATAGGTCACTTTGCAGGCAAAGCCATTTCACTAAACCAAAAATGTTCAATAAAACAAAAGTGCTTCTTCTCTCTCTGTGCTTTAGTGGAAAATCTTCTACTAATCAAAGTACTGTAAGTTGTTTTTCTTATCTCTAAGCTGTGAGGAATGTATGAAATTTTTTTTTTTTCGATTCATGCGCCTGAAGAAACAAATTCACTGTTGTTTGAAATGCAGATCTTAGGCAGTGTCTTGGTTACGATTATCCTTTTACATATCATTTATCATGACACAATTGTCCTTAGGTCCAATTGAAGCCAATTTCATGTGACTATTTTAGGTAGGATCTGTACGTGCAAGGTGTTGAGGAATCCAGTTCTATGTTAAGGTGCTGTTCAAACACAGATACAGTAAGATCAACTTCTGTGCTACTTTCTTTTGATATACCTGCAAGATTACTACTTTATTCTTTGCTAGCCCTTCAGCAGGTGAAAATGTTATCACATTAGTTTACTGCAAATAAGGCTTACAAATATTTGTGGGGAGGGTTCTTGATGTACCTACTAAATGCATGCTGTGAGTTTACTGAGGTTTGGGATTTAGGGAAGGGTGGGAAAAAGTTGTCTCAGTGGCAGTTTTTGCAGTAGCCCCTGAGTCACAAAACTAGTTTGATAGGTGATTGGGACAGGAGCTGCCAAACTTTTGGTCAGAGCATAAAACGAAGAAGATGAAACCAGTTATGTCACTTAAACCCACCGGAGGAACAGCCAGTTTAGTGTGGAGATAACACTACTGTAGTGTCTGAGGACTGCTTTGATAGCTTGTCAAATAAAAGTGTGTTTGCTCATAGCTGCCAGTCTTTGTTACAGTTTTAACTGTGAAAGAGTGGATGCTTAAATGCACGGAGTTCTGCTGTGGAACTTGTGACAGGCTGGCTGAGGGCTTATGTGCCAGGGTTTGAGGGGAGGCAAACAAGGGGACATCATATGGGTCATCTGCTGCTGACTGCTCTCTCAAGACAAGAAAATGGATGAAGCCGTCTTTAAAAAACTACAAGAGTCTCATGATTACAGGTCATTCAGCATGGGAGTAAGTAAGCACTAGAACAGCCTGCCCAAAGATGTGGCATACAAATTCTTGGAGCTTTTCAAAACACCTGAACAAAGCCCTGTGCAACGTGATCTAACTTGGATGTTAGCTCTGTTTTGAGCAGGAGTTGGTCTGAATTGACCTCCTGGGGTTCCTTTTAACATTTTCCTATGATTCTGTGATTTTAATGGAGAGCTGCTTGTGGATTAATATGTGATATGCTTTGAAAATGTCAAAGTCTGTGTTTCTCTCTAACAAATTTGAGATACAGATAGTAAAATGAGACGACTTGCCTAGGTCCCAAGGGTTCTGTAGGATTAAATCATTTATTTTGGAAAAAAGTAAACAAATTCATGAGTTCCAAGTCTCTATTATGCTATAGAACCACTCACTAATTAAATTTGAAGTATTTCTGATAGAAGTTATTATTACATACTTCATGAGTGAATTAAATTATATGTGTTGTTGTAAAGTGTCAATAGAAGAGCATGAAATGAAACTTAGAAGACTTTTCACCTAGAAAACTTTTCTTGCACTTTATTCTAGCTTCATATTTTCAAACTATTCAAAATACCAGCTTCATACTTTTTACTGATAAGGCATGGAAATAATAAGTAGGTTTATAACTTGTGTTTTCCTTTCCCCTTCTATACAGTCTTCTCATTGTGTTTGCAATAGAAATTGCATAGATGAGACTTTCTCAGGTGCCTAGAAACGATGCTGCTTTTGGTTTTGACAAGTCACTACTGTGCTTCCGAAACATCCCATTCTGCAAGGTGCCACATATGCCTATGTACTGGAAACAAGACTTGAGCTTTCTTAATATCTTTCTCCCTATAGGTCTATGTATAAAGAAGTCAGAGTGCTGCCTCTGTGCGTACATGAAGCATTGAGCAATCATAGAATCATAGAATGGTTTGGATTGGAAGGGACCTTTAAAGGCCTTCTAGTCCAACTCCCCTGCAATGAGGAGCGACATCTTCAACTCTGTGAGGTTGCCCAGAGCCCCGTCCAAGCTGACATTAAAAGTTTCCAGGGATGGGGCATCTACCACCTCTCTAGGCAACCTGTTCCAGTGTTTCACCACCCTCATCATAAAAAATTTCTGCCCTCTATCTAGTCTGAATCTACCTTCCATTATTTTAAAACCATTACCCCTTGTCCTGTTGCAACAGACCCTGCTAAAAGTTTGTTGCCATCTTTCTTATAAGCCCCTTTAAGTACTGGAAGACTGCAATGAGGTCTCCCCGGACCCTTCTCTTCTCCAGGCTGAACAACCCCAACTCTCTCAGCTTGTCCTCACAGCAGAGGTGCTCCAGCCCTCAGATCATCTTCGTGGCCTCCTCTGGACTCGCTCCAACGGGTCCATGTCCTTGTGCTAAGGACCCCAGAGCTGAAAGCAGTACTGCAGGGGGGGTCTCACCAGAGTGGAGGAGAAGGGGAGAATCTCCTCCCAGTGCATCCCCTATTTTAATTTTTGTTTGTCAAGTTTATTAGCTTTCTGTGTTGGGTTTATGCCTTGTGCCTGTGCTGTGCACTCAGAGATCTGTGGAGTATTGAAATTGCTGTGATAACATTCTTTCTGCTGGGGCTCTGGTGACCTGCAAAAAGAGCTGCAGTGGTAGGGCTGCTTTCCTACTGTAATGGCTCCCTCATTTTGTCCTCCTCTCTTCTGAGTTCCTTTTTGTATCCTCTTTTCTCCTCTCCCAGCTCTTAAAAGTCTGCAAGGAAATAAATTCTTATGCTTTAGTGAAAATAGTAATGAACTGGCTGTAGTAACTACCTGCTCAGTTATGTTCTTCTGTTGGCTCTCTTCTGTCTTGAATGATGACATTAGTTACTCTGTCAGAAATAATTATACTCCTGTCTTCTGGGGATTGCTAATGAAATGCTGGAATACTTTAGCTTCTATGGAAGTCATAGCAGAAGTCATATTTACAGAAGTAAATATCCATCTATTTGCAGAAGGGAGTCTGGTTACTCAAATAGTACAGCATTTTGGGGTAGTAAATTGTACAAGAAGGAAGAGGAAGGTACTGGGAGCTGGTGTAAGGGCCTCCAAAGATCTGTGCTATACATGGAAAGACCTGAGGTAATTCTGAATAGTAACACTCAGCCCCAGTGTTGCAAGATGCAGAAGGATAAAGCTAAGTGAAGATGCCGGTACTGATTTAACAGCTTGTCATATTGAATGAGGGAGCTTTTCCTGTTACTCCTGCTCTTGGCTTCACAAGTCAGTTGTCTCCCATTTGTGGTGCTCCCTGGACTGCTCAGGAACTGATTCATTTGGCTTCATCGGTATGGCACAGAACAGTATTTACTTCTCTCAACTTCAGTTTGCTGCTGTATTATGGATTGTGGTGTTCAATTGGTCCATGGAGGAGTGAGACAGTCTGCAGACATGGCAAAAGGTGATCCAGGGAGTATCTGCTGCTTTTGTGGCAGCAAAATGTTAAATCAGCTCAAGCTGCCCTGTGTTAATATCACCATGAGAACATATATAGCCTGTTATTACTGCAGAATTAACTCCACCAGGGCTGAACTGCCTTGAATCATTCCGTGGATTGAGAACAAGTTTTTACAGGAAGGCAATTTCTTCTATGGCTCTTTTCAGCTTTTGCCTTTCCAGGGCATTGTTCTTTCACATATGGCAAGCATAGATTCTTCTGGTGGTTATTCTAACAACTGGGACGCCAATGTGGAAAACACGGAGAATGGAGCAGAATTAATGATGTACACATGGATATCCTCTCAGGTGTTAGGGCATAGCTGATATCAAAATATGAGCCTTTCTGCTCTGAGAAATCAATAAACTGCAATTTACTCATGTTGCAACTGCCTTAAGATAGCATCCTGACCATTTTTGCTTTTCTCATAGCTGCACTGGACTGCCTTGAAGCCTACTAATATCCTAGTTTTTGCATGCTACAGGAGCAAAGGATAAGAGGGGTTTTTTTTGTGCTTACCTACACAGACTTAAATTGCATTGCCTGTTAAATAATCCTCTTTACTAATGGTGAGTCACAGTTAGCCAATATGTATTCTTTGAATTTTACAGAATAGTGGTGTTGCTGTGGTTATCACTGTTGTATGCATTTTGGCAATTTTGTCTACTTCTAGCTGTTCATTCTTTAAGATCTTCTGTTGCAGCTGGGAGATATTTAGTATATGTAGTCAGAAGCAGGGAACCATTTCAATTCTGTTGGTTGGCTTTAAATTTTAAAAACAAGTTAAAAATAAGCAGTACTGTTATGGCCATTTGTGTTGTGTGATTGCATCGTAATGCAAAGTATGAAGCTTATTTTTTTAATAGTTTCCTGTTGTGAATTTTGTTTTCTCAGAAATGAGAGGCTAATTCTCAATGGGATTTTTTTTGTGGTCAGATGTAAGAAATAAATATTTTCTCCAGAAGTTTTCAATTTCTGTTTCAATTTTTGTCATATTCAGGATAATTCTGTGGTTAGAGATTTCATGCTCTTTTTTTTTCTTTTTATATCTTTTATTATAAAGAGAAATTAGAAAACTTGGCCTTAGACAGTACCATTTCTCCTGGGTAGTTTGAAGCACTTTATGCAGGGTACTTCTTTTAATCCTCACTGAATCTAAAGTACAGAGTCTTTCTGACTTGTCTGAGGTCACTGTAGTAGACAGGGCAGTCTCTGATTTCTCAGCCCTATGTCCTGACCACAGGACTACAATAACTTCCCCGAATCTAAAGCCTGTAGTATTCCTTAAGTCTACACTTGACTTTCAGATGAGTTAACTAGTTCTTGGTCTTTGCCACTGCTGTTGATGCAAAGGCAAATTGTTTTGACAAAGATAGTTATGCACTGTGTGCATGTAAAAAAAAAATGCTATCAGGGAAAGTTCCACTTGCTATATCATAATTTCTTCTGTCAGTAAAAAGTGGATAGGGTTTTTTCCCCCCATTTGTCTGCATATGTCAAGCATTGTTTTTCCTTGAAAAATATCCCAGTGGTTCAGATGAACTATCCCCGAAACAGACACCTAAATACATCACTGATTTTCAGTACTGCATACAAATCTGTAGTGTTGACCTGAATCACAGCAGCCTTACTCTCTAGTCTCTTTAAAAAGAAACTGCAGTGGTGTGAAATTGGAATGATACACAAGTAAATCAGACTCCTGAACTTTGTGTGATCACCATGCGAAGGACAAATTGAAGTACACTCAACCTCCTGATAAAAAAAGCAATTGAGAGAGCAATAAAAGGATATGCAGCTGTAGAAAAAAATACGAGCAAAGGACAGAGTTCAGATTAAAGACAGAAGCTGAAGAAAGGCAAGGCAAGAAATAAACAACTCTGTAAAATAACTCTTGTGAAAGTCCTGCAGTGTAAGGGGGAAAATGCTTTCTCCTGCTCTGACCTCTAAAGAGAAGTCATCAGATCTCTGAAACTCTATGTGAAAAGGAAGTGCTAACATCTGTTCTCCATGTTCAGTCAATGAATTTGATATTCTCTGAAGAAAGAAATTCATTTCAAGAATTCAGTCACGTTGGCTGTCCTACCCAGCAGTGTAAGGAAAGCCCTCTTCAGCTGAGCCTTTTTATGCTGAAAATGCATCATTCTAGCATAGCTTGAAACAAGCACCAAACTAAATTGATTGAAATGAGAGTCTGGCAGATTGGAGGGTGAATGAAATTTGATCTATGGGGTCCACTTTTTCCCTCAGTCACTGCAAGATTAATTACTTTGGTTGTAAACGCCATTCCTTCTTCTCTTATTAAGAGATACCTTACTAATTCCAACACCTTTGTGGTTCAGTTAAAATTACACCTACCTCTCAACCTTCAAGTATTAGGTCAATGAAATTAGTGACTCTGAGGAGACGTGCCATGTCTACTTTTTTGTTTCTTTGTATGTGAATGGTATGCATGAGAGGGCAAGTCCCGTTCATATCTTGCTCTATTTTCATTGCTGAATATTATCATCACAAAAAAAGATCTCCTCACACATGCTTCAATAGCTATGCAAGAAGTGCAAACCAAACACATCTCCTGCACCTCCATAATGGAAGACTGAAGTGTAAGGATGTATGGCAGTAGGTACATATGGGGATCAGTTCAGCATGTCCTGCCTGAATCTTACTGATGATGCAGACTTTAACTCTGTCAAAGTATTTAGTGTTACAGCATTTAACTTGCAGGTTCTTGCCCTTCAGCAGCTGCTGATGGTCAGTGAAACTGATGCAGACTTTAGGTTTTGTTGCTAAAAGACTACTGAAACAAACAAGTTGATGAGAACTTACTGGATCTTTTGTGGATGCTAAGAAGAAGGGGCTGCAAAGGTTGGCTGTATTCTCCATCCAAACATGTAAATATGATCACCTGAATAAAATTACTGTTTTCTGTGGAACATATGTGACATTTCATATGCTGTGTGATTAATTTGTGTTATAGGAGCACCTACAGCCTCAAATGGGACTGGTGCTATGCATGTGTAGGGATGCCTGTGAAATACGGCACTGTAACCATACATACTTACTGAAGATTTTGAGTATTTTACCAAAATGTATAATCATTTCTTCCTTACCTGAAGAGCTTAAATAAAGGCAGTCTGACTTGCTATAGCATTTCATTGAGTCCTTGGAGAAATTGTGTTCTACATTCTGAACACACATGGTGAATCCTTTAGACAGTCCTTCAGAGAGGGTTTTAAAAAGAAATGTTGCCATTAGCAACTTGTTCTAATGTTGGAACAAACCAAAGTTATTTGAAAAGACAGCATAGAAATAGGGAAGCTGGGGAGAATGAATGGAAAGCTTGTATATTGGTATTTTGAAAGTATAAATGAAACAGCCCTAAATTGCAGGGGTTTTGACAGGAAAATGAAAATGAACAATCTTGCCTACATAAATTTTATAGAATTACATCCTGACTAGCGTCACACTTCGGTCGCTAGTCTTCCTCACAATGTCTGTACCATCAGTCCCTCTTCTAATCCTCCTGAGCTCCTCAATATCAGCTTCCTGGACATAACCATCAATCAACACCATCTGTTATTGTCTAACTATATCGTCCAGATTCTACAGGATCTAGTAATGTGCTGGTACAGGGACAGTGAGGGTGGCAATGTCTGTGGGGTTGGTGTTCTACTAGACAAAGGATGAGGACCACATGAGAATCTCTTGCTCTTCTACATGCAACTACTTTTAAGTCTTTTTAGAGCTAGTCTGCAGAGAATAAGTTACATGAGGGGGAGTGAGGGAGAATGCAGTAATTGATGATTTCTGGAAGCAAAAGGTAAAAGAGAATTACATTTCTGAGAACTTGCATATATAATTAATGAATCTTGGAATATCTTATACATGTTACTAACACTGCAATAATAGAAACTAGTGGTGATACACGCACGGTCTTTAGAAATGCTGTTAAGGAAGCATGATCGAGAGATGAGAGTATTTCCTTCTTTTCCTGTACTATTTACATTTAGCCACCAGATGGCAACGACAGACTGCCCACCAATCTGTGCATATTCGCCTCCTATTTATGTAACTTCTATGACCTGATACTGTAGTCTGACAGAGCCGCTTTGCTTTCAAGGAAGTCAGCAAAAAGAAATACAACTGTAAAATGAACATCACAGGTTTGATTCTTCTGATTTCCACTTATACTTGCTTTATATAAGTGCAGCTACCTCATTGACAATTTGGGAAAGTGAGGAATCAGGCCTACTGAATTCATAGGTGTGCAAAGATGTGCCTATGTAATGCATTTAAATCTGTAAATTCATCCTTTGAGAGTTATGTTCTTCTCACAGCTCTTTTTCTGGTCTGGTTAGGTCAGGTCAGGTCACGTCCTCAGCTTGTGGGAAGAGACAGTGATACACATTCAATCAAGTTATATTGGCCTAAGCTAGTGAAAACAATAGTCCTAGTTTTACAGCATCTGGTGTCATGCAGACTACCAACTACACTGACACTCATTAAATCTCATACATTCAATGTGAGAGACTCTGTTCAACTTTTTTCACCCCCATTCATTCTTTCCTTCCTTCTTAGGCCTTCGTTCATCCCCTGTCACTCCTACTGAGTGGGAGATACAGCAGTACTATAGCTTACTGGAGTATTCCTCCTATGGGGAGCCTGCTAGGATGCCATCTCCTTGTTTCAGCCCAGCCTTCCACTCTTGTATACTAATATTAAAAAAATACCTCTGCTCTTCCACTCTGGCATCATAGGTAGGATGAAAGTTGAAGTCTAACTTATATACCTGGAAAGCAGAGGCTTAAATTCTTCAGTCAGAGAGATGATTGTCAGCATTTTGCAGAGATGGAGTTCTGCTGGACTGGACCCTGTGCAAATTTCTCATGGGATTGGACCTCCTTAGTGTGGGGGAGTTATCACCAGGATGAGGAGGACACATGTAAGATCACAGAGTTTATCAAGACAGAACCAAGAGAGATCCCAGGTATTCTGGGTTACTACCACTATAGCATTCACTGAACCAACAATATTGCTTAAGCCTATTGTTTTCCTGAGCTCTTAGAACTGGTTTCAATTCCAGTGTAGTGGCTACTTAATTCAGAAATTACTGTCCAAGGATGACACAAGAATAGCAGCACAAGCAGCGGAATTTTCCTGTGAGCTGCCAGGTGTATTCTTTGTATTTGACTCTTAGTTTGCCCGTGTGCTGAGAGTTTTTCGGAGCTGGCAGGGGAACATACAAGACCCCAGCATTTTAATACCCTTGCTGCTCCAATGGATAATTCGAGTAGGCAGGCTGGGAGGGGCCTGCCTACATAACAGGAATGTGCACTGAACAGAAAGAGGCCTAGTGACTATATGTAATTTGTTTATTTTCAGAAGAAATCTCATTATATTAGTGTAGTTTCTCTGGATTTCCTGGATGCAAAGAAGGGCAGCAAATGGGTCTCTAAATGTAACTGGACTTTGACCAGCCTTGAGAATATTGATCTAAAAGGACTGTGGGATTTTTATTTGTTTCTTTAAACACGTTTTATCCTTTAAAGAAAAAATAGTTTTGAAAAAGGAGGCCTGCAAAGGGTGTTTAAAACCAAAAGCAAAAGTTGCGTGGCTGAGTGGATGACAAGAAATGATGCTAGAATTTTCCCAAAACTGCTTTGTAGTGTAGAATGGTGCAGGGTAGGAGGTGTGTGTCTTTCCTCTATAGAAAAAAAAAATTGAAACTTTTTGTATGGTTGGGAATTTAGGATATGATAATGACTGGGGAATCTTGCACTTGTGTTGGCTGAGGAGGTGACAAGCCGAGTACCATAATTTTATTTTCTTCAGTCACCATGTGATGCGGACAGGCAAAGGGAGGGTTTCCTCCTTGCTACAGAACTACCTTTCTATAGGTAAATCTAATCACTCTCCAGTGACATCCTGGCCATCAGCAAGCTCCTGACTCCGCAGGCTCCCGTGCCGCTCTGAGGTTACTCCAACCTGATGGAAATCAAGTCATGTACAAGCTCAAATTATTAGAGTACGAGGATCACAGTGTCTCACAGTAGGACAGTATGCTCTTTAACAGGATCCTGTTGGATTGTAAATCTGTAGCTGAAGTGCAGTGCCACAGGCTCTTCTCTTGGTCTGTTTACCTGATGGAAAGGTGCAGCATGGTGGTGGGATGCAGTTTATGTCAGCTAGTTGCAGCCAACACATTAAATCAGTTAGCGGGAAGGAATCTGTGATGATGTACTTTGATGTACCTAGGAGGGAGCGCAAAGTGAGAGCCACTTGCATGGGTCCCTGGTACTTCTCTTACACATTGGCTGAAGGAGAGTGCCAGAGGCTGAAGCAGGGTGCAGTCTTGGTTCTGTGAGCAGCTATTTCAGTTTTGGGTTTGATCTGAGGTCTTCAAAAGGGACGTGGCTATGAAGTTGATTCCTAAGTAGCCTCTTGTCTCAGTTCTACCTTAAACAGCAGCCTACACATTTGGAACACTGCACAGATGAGAAATCACAGGCCCATTTCTTTCCTTCCCACATATTTGCTGGTAGCTTTTCTGAAAGGCTTTACCATTGACTGCTTCCTGACCTACTTTATTTCACATGTGTAGACCAGGAAGGATTTCAGCAGTTACTGTTCATTCTTTTCTGGAAAGGAAAGCTGGCAATACTATTTTTATTTTAATCTTAGAAAAAAAGAATGTTACTCATGTCCCAAGGGAAGGTCATCATTTGCCTTCAGTTTAGGTAATATGAAAGAACACGCCTGATAGAGCTTTTGCTTTCAATATTAACTGCCAGTCCTTCACTAAAATAAAAGATGCCGCATCCTTGTATCTTCAGGATGTTTTGAGTCCAACATGGATGCCCTGAGCTGTTGATGCTTTTCTGTTTCCAATTCTGAAGATCAGGTTCTTAGTCTTGAATAGCTAAGCTACTGTTCATTTTTATTAGACCTTTTGAGACTTCCTAATGTCTTTAAAAAAAACACAAAAAACACCCAGAAAAAGCAATTTCACACAGCTGAGAGTATAAAACTGACCCTCGCTGCTGTGAAACAATATCATGATTCATAATAAAAAATTTGTTTTTATTCAACTTAGTATTGCACTAGAGCAGTGGTAAAACCTGACCTCCTAGAATATATATTGTATAATTGATAGATCTCTAATAGCTGCTATATTACAGACTTCTGCACTTTCGGTAGACAGATACACAGGAAAGAACGAACATGTTATATTGCTATTACTTAAGAGGAACACAGACTATCCAGCGCTGCAGAAACTGTAAATTACTTGCCAGAGTCCTCTTTGCTGCAAAACCGGAGTTATATTATTCTTTAAAAAACCATTTGCAATCGTACTGTCTGTGGAATATTTACATTATGAAAGATCCTTGAGGTTACTAAGTGCTTTGGCTGAGGGTGGGAGATATCTTTTTTTATGTCAGATAAAGTACTCTTGCAAACTTCTTTATCTGGTATTTTGCTGGGCTGTTGGGATACTTCATCATTTTGTGAATGGAGTCATTAGGAAGGATGATGCGATGGTGCTTAGCCAGCCAATCTCTTTTAACAGGAGAAATGTTTGTGAAGCTCAGTTTGAGCGTTGGTCCTTGCCTTGATGCTGCTGCTTCAGGAACTGGTTGTGCAAGGACTGTACTTTTGGACCTTTTTGATATGTTCTGTGCTGCATGGCAACAGAAGAGCTCAGTGGTTATTTTTACCAGATGTTATACGTGAGGAATTTCCATCTTGCATATTTGTTTTTTTAGAATAGAAACATCTTGAACTTTTATTACTATTGCAGAAGATACCTGTTTATATTCCAGTGAGCAATGTTGGTACTACTGAGATCACATAAAAATGCCTCTGCCTTTACTCCCCCATCAACTGTATCCTTTACAATATATGCGCTTACATCTTTGCCTGCTTCTCATATGCCACACTGGAATGCATGTTTGGGGGGAGAGGGTGTTGTCTAACAACTGCAATAAAAACCTGTGTTAAGACTTTAAAGAATGGCTAGTTATTGCAAGAATTCAATTTGAGAGAAAGCAAAACACCTTATCTTTTTGTTACTGTTGTTCATTTGATTTTGCAGACAGGCATGAGAATCTACTTTTGGAAAATCAGTCTCTCTCAGTTGTGTAAAGGTTTACATCTGAGAAACTGTCTTTGCTCTGGCTCTGACTTGCTATGTCAACTGGAAAATGATCCCTTGTGTTATTTTTGGGACTCACTCTTCTATAGAATAAAACATACTCAATTTTATTCAGTTTCATTCACATGAATGTATAAAGCAGTCCTCAAATGAAAATTGTTACAGTGAAACAGGTCTTGTTTTTTCACTCATTCGTACTCTTTCAACTATGCAGAGGACAGTAGAGCAAAGGGAGAAAGTGATCAAGCTAGAAAAGAAAGGCTGCTTCTGCAATCATAGCGACAGCATAGCAATTGTACCTACAAAATTCTTCTTGAATAACCGAATTATGCATTTGAACAAAGGGAGGAGGCAGAAAATGAGATGGGCATAGCTGAAAGGGTTTGTTGAACAGCCTAGATCAACAACAGATTGGCTAATCAGATTCACTGCCTTGAGTTTCACCCCAAAATAATTTAGAGGGTAGTTTTGTTAAAGGACTGCAGTATTTTCTCTGTGTGATACCATACAGACAGGATTGCAGTGTTTCAGGCCAGTGGTCTGGAGGACATGAATGGTACTGTGTGGTTGGAGCTGAGCACTGTGATCACATTAGGTCAAGGAATGTTGTGCTATTGCATATACCTGTTCTGTAACTAATGTGCGTGTTTTGCTTCTAACATACCGTAGGGTACTATGACCCATAGACTCCTCTGTGTATGAAATATAAGCGAATTCAGCAGAAGATGAAGGAGTGTCAAACCCGAATATTGCCCACTACGCTGTGACGTGGCATCCTTTCCTTCTACTACACAGTCCACCCTATCCCATCTCCACCACTGCCTCACTCAGACAATGACACTCCCCCTACCTTCACCCTTTTCTTTCTCTTTCTACCCATCATTCAGCAATATACATCAATGTGACTTAGTTGTCTCTGCAGATTGTTGACAGGTACTCAGACATCACCCTATTTTATAAATGAGATCCTATTGTGTTTTAGGTCAGCAAACCTACCTAGGCAATTGTTTTCCAGTTGCTCTGTGCTCCTGTAAAAGTCACTGTCATAAACTTTGCATCAGGAGGATGAGAACTTACTCCTTTCCTGGCCAAAATTTGTGCCATAGTATTAATAAGAGCTTTGAATAATCTTACTCATTTTTCAAACGATTCAGGAAAAAATACCCAATATTTGACTTTTAATTCTGTGTATATTCATATGCTGTCCTTGTCCCCATAGTGTCTGAACTCCTTTTAGTTAAAAATAAGACTAAAGCCTGGTGTCTGTGAGGCTTACCGTTTTCTCTCCTTGGAGGAATTTACAATTGTGTATCCTATCCACTGGACCATTAGGGCAGCAATAGTATTCCTGAATTTAATCTTTCTTCACACACTGCCTTGTTAGTGTTTAGTAGTACTGTAGCATTGTTGCGTTAAAAGCTTTTTTACAATTTTTTTTCCCTAACATTCTTGTCTGGATCTGGTTCTTTAATAGGTAACTATGAAATAGTAAACCTGTCCTCAATGTTGCTGCTTGGTATATCTTCCATAGAAAATTTCTCTTGACCTTTGGTCATGTATTCTGATGTCATGCTTTCAGAAGACTTTTCATGATGATTTCCAGAGCAGTGATATTTGAATAAAGATCCTTTGAATTTCAACATTTTCAAGTAAGAACGTGAAGACAGAGCATGCTTAGTTTCTAAATCATGTACCATTTATTTGAGATGAGTCAGTTACATGGTTAGATGTGTGTCTTCTTGCATTGTGCTTGAATAGTGTTTATAGACTTGAGTCCTGCTTTTATTAAAGTCAGTGACAAATCTCAAACTGTACTGAAAGTAAAGTTGCATCTCTTTGTTTGGGACTTATTTTAGGATAGCTGCCAAAGCCTGCAGACGATATGATGAAATCTTGAGATGATGTGGTCTGATGCCACAGTATAAATTCAGGTTTTAAATTTTGTTATATACATCACATGCATACATTTTCTTGGGTGATTTTCAAATAATAATGGTGAAACAGCTTGTTTCATTTAGAATGAAATTTTGTTGTGCGGTGTTCATGGCCTGCAAATTGTATTTCTATGTTAGGTTGAGAACCAAAAAGTGAAACTACTGAGGAGTGAAACTACCAAGGAACAAATGAGTAATTAATTTGTAACAGCAATACTGCTTCAAATGTAGCATTGCATAATTGGAGTGAAATCAGTTTGCTCTTCACAAACTAAGAAGCTGGGATTTTTTGTGCGATTAGAGCTCTGTATTAGGAAATTCACATGTTTTCCTGTAAATCGTAGTCTGGGAGGGGTTATCCTTCCCATTATTAGGGTTCATTAGGATGTTTTTTCTAAGTTAGATAAGAGTTTGATCAGATTTGATAGCTTTTTGAAGAGCAGGACTAATGGCCTTTACTCTCCAGGATTAATATGTGTGTCTCATGAGTAGTTTAAGTTTGAAGACCCTGTCACAAAGTCTCCATTATGATTAAAGCTGTCACTAACTGAAAGCCAGGTCAATTTCAAAAAGGTTTTCAAATAATATATCATGCTGCCAACATTCTTTTCTTGCAGGACATTTATACGTGTCATTATAGTAGCTGTCTGCAATGAATAGCAGTAGTGATACCAGTCCTTTGTGAACTGTGCAAAGATGTGGTACTTACCTCTCTTTAGAAAGGGTAGCAAGAGTGGAAAGAAGTTCTTACTGGACTGAGTTTGTTTTTTAATTAGTATTTATTTCTTCTCTGGGTGGTGGGACATACTGGCTGGTAAGAATTTAGGGACAGTAAAGTGCTAATGTTGGCATGTATAATGAAAAGATCTTTTTCCTGCCAAAATAGGAGCAAAAAACATCAATCAGATTCCCTAAGAGAGTCAGACTCTAGATTTACCTGTTATCTGTATTTCTGCTTTCTTCTGTTATTTTCCTTTTTTTGCCTTGGGTGTCACACTAAACAGCTGCCTTTTTATGCCTCTTTTTAAGTGGTTTCTGTTCACTATTCAGCACAATTTCTACAATAAATAGAAATTAAGGGTTGACTCAGTGCTTGAATCTTAGGCCATTTCAACCAGCATCTTCATTCAGTAGCATTTTTCTCTCAGTAGTCTAAATAAATGTATTATTTTTTGTTTATAATTTTTTTAAGCCTGCCTTGGTTTCAGATGGTTGGGTTACATTTCTGTAACCATAATCAAGTGCCATCAGCTGTCCTCATGCATCTCTAGCATTCAGCTATGCACATTGACTTGACAGTGCCAGGAGACAATAAATGATGATTTTGTTCATGACAGACCAAGTATCTGAGATCTGTATTCACTCACAGTTTGAAATGGGCACAGTCCTTTCTGCAGCAATGCCTGTTGCTGAAGGACCTGTCCAGGACTTTACTGCCAGCTTATTTGAAGTACGCTGCATAATTTGAAGCAGGAATCCTAAGGCCTGGCCAATCTTTCCTAGGCTTAAAATGGGTGTAAGATTTTCAAACAAGAAGACTCTCTGCTGGACATTTGACTGATGGCATCAGAAAGAGTGGGTACAAAAACAGTGCCAGCATGAAAGCAATGAGCTTATAGAAGTGCAGAGAGCAGAACTGATGTTGAGCTAAGATAAACCCAAGAAAGAGATGCTTACTGGAATTGAGTATCAGTGTGTGATACGCTGTGTGCTCTTTCTGTTACCCGGATGCCAAAGATGCTGTCTTGGTCTGTCTGTTCTTGTGAGAAAGATAATCCATCATTGAGATTGCCCTTTTTGCCTCTGAATGCGGCAAAAGGAGCAGGCATCATATCCTTAGTGCATATATAACTGGGTGAATCTCCCTTGGCAATGACAAACTGGTGGTGGGCCCAGCACTGTCAGTGAGGCTTACAGTGCTTTTGGAGCCTGGTGCAGAAATCTTACCTGCACAGAAAGTCACCAGACATGCTGCACATTCACTATCCTCTCAGTACGTCTTGCACAGCTGCTGTTAGGGCTATTTTGTGCTGGGGCCCTTTCATATGATGGGTCTAGGACTGACATGATCCATGACTGAAAACAGCACTGACAAACTTACTGACTCTTATATCCCAAAGCCTCCAGGCTGACTGAAAAAGCTTGATACTCACCGGAGCTCAGAAGCCCTAATCCCAGGTATCTGCTGCAAAATGGCATGAAGTAGTTGTTTTTCTCTTTACATTGGTCTTGGAGTTGGTCAGAAGAAACCTTCCGTGCTCTTCCAAGCTTTCTTTGGAGGATGATCCCAGTTCTCTCTTCAATGTCCCCATAAAATGAGCAAGCCACTGTTGTCAGGCTGTCTTTTCCTCCTCTAAGGTTTGTATGGTGTTTTTACAGGATTTTAGACACCTTGTGAATGTACAACTTGCAATGCTTGTCGGTTTAGCTGACAGTACTTACGCAAACTGTGTGTGCGTGCATGTGTATTTCCTTATCTGATCTTCAAAATAATACTTGGGTCTGTCAGCATATCCTTCTGCATTTTTGCAGAAAGCCAGTTAACCCCTCTGCACCCCTTTAAAAGCAGCCAGAAATAATTTGCTAATGCTCACTGAAGTGCAACTGCTTTACTCCTGTATCTTAAAATAGCATTTTTAAACTCCTGTAGTTAATAGCTTTCTTGGAAAGAAACCTTCCTCTTATCAAAATAGCATTACTGAAGCTTTGCAAAGGCATGTGCCCTTTATTTCCTCTCTGGAGCCCTAAAAATGTAAGTTTTTTTTTTCCCCCTGGATATACCACCTTACAGCTAATGAAGCCCTTGGGTATTCCAGGACAGGAAAGCTAAGCAGGTTCATATTCTAAAGCTGTCCTCTATAGCTGTAGTTAAACACAGTATTTATGTCTTTACCCTTTAAGAACACTGATTTCAGTGGAGGCTTTCAGTCAGGTTTTTAATTTGGCATAGGTTCTTGTGTAATTCAAAGGCCTTTTCACAATGTCATTGATTTTTTAGAAAGAATATAACACATGATGATATTTGCATATCGTGTGTATGTTCTACTCTTGTGTATCCAATGTGAAAAGATAACCTATTTTTCCATATTTTTAATTAATGAAACAGCAATGAAAAGAAACTTCCTAAGTTGGTTGTTCAGCACAACACACCTGCATTTAAACAAGGTGGTCTTACGGATTTAAGTTACCTTCCAGTATTCTTTTTCTTGAAATATTTTCCAGGCCTTTCTTAAGAAACAAAACTTAAAATTTCCTTTTTATCTTCTCTTTCATAATTTTTTCCTCAAAGTCTAAAATCCCAGTTTGTTGACTGAATCCGTCCAAGGGGAACCATGCTAAGAGAGGAAGAAACAGAAAACATCCAAAGAAGATTAAAATAACTTTGCTGAAACCACCCCACAACTTGGCTTTGTTACCAGCTCTCAGCCCAGGGCATTCCAAAATTTGCACTGGTGTTTCATTCACTTGGGTATTTTACAAAGTGGGGAACTCAAGGTTTTTTTTCAATTTGTCTTTTGGCAGTCGAAGTGAACTGGTAATTTATGCAGTTGCCTATCTGAAGTATGTCACTACTCAAAGGTCTTCAGACATCATAAGCCCACATCTGAAAATGAATGAATATCTTTATTGTCTCCATTGCATCTAACATTTTTCATGTCAAGGAAATACGCCTAGTAAATTAACAACAGGCCAGTTGTACTAAATAGACACTGTTCCATGTTACTCTCTCCTTAATTCCTTCAGCTGCCTATCCACTAGCTAACAAGCAAATCTGTGTGACACCATTTTAATACCTTCAGAATATGCTGCAGAGATGCTCCAAAATCTGAGAATTGTCCTTAGCATGCAGGAATCTTTATGTTGAAGTTAGAGAAAGTATCAGACTGCTGCATCATCTAACCTATTTGAGATATTCATAGCTTCTTATTTGCTGTAGAATATAGCCATCTAAAGTGGTTAATCTTTACAAGAGGCAGAGATTAATCAGGCAAATCAAAATAAAGAAGAAAATTACAAGTATGATGAGGTGCATTGCAAAGTGAGGATTAGATCAATGTTAATTAAATAATGATTTTCAAAAGACACATGAGCAATAATTTTAATAAATGCAACATGTTTTTTCTTATCTTTAACACCTGTTATATTTGTGTATATTTTTTTCATTAACAAACCTTGTCATCTTACATGTGGCAAACACTGTTGGCTTTTTTCCTTCGTATATTGTTTGAAGCAGAAAGCAATAAAGAAACTTGGACCAGAAGAAGACAATTCCTAAAAGAAAAAAAAAAAAGATAGGTTTTTGAAATGCTTTTCTTTCAAAAGATTAGAAAAAGCACACATAATTTTTGCAAGTTTCATTGTTGAAATCATAATTTTCCAAGTTTGTTTTTTTTTACAAAATCTTTTTTGCCTACTTAAAAATGAAAATGTTCCTGAAACAAAGTCACTAGTTTTAGATAACCATCTGGGAAAAAAAGAAGAGGAATAGAAACTTTTTCAAGCAGAGGAGGGAAGGGAATCCTATTGTAAAAACTTTTAGTTGACTCTTGGTTTACTCTAAGCAGCAATTTCCAAAAGTTAGGACTTGAATGTTTTCCTGAGCCCATTTCAGAGCACACTGAAGTCTATTAAGAGCCATAGCAGCAAGTGATAATGATGGAGGTAGGTGAAATGGGATATAAAATCTGAAACTTAATTGAGTGCCTTTGAAGCATTTCAAGGGATGTTCACTAGAATATAAAGTGCAACACTGAATCTTGAATTAACTTTGAGGCTGTATAATTCTTCACTATAAACTTTCCTTATTCCACATAGAATCTACCTCTTGCAGGTGAGTTTTAAGTTGTATATTGCAAAAAAAACATAAAGCAACTCTAGCTCAGTGATTTCCTAAGCTAGAATTCGTTGCAGCCACTGAGTGTAGTCTGAAGAAGACGTACTACTATGTGTTTGTCCTGTTACTACACTCTTCTGTTTATAGCTGTTGGAGATAGAATTCTGGACTACAGGGACCTTTGAGTTGACCTGTTGTAGTTGTTCTTAGGCAGTCTAACTAATTTACTTGTGAATGAAAAATAAGAAAAGACTACTCACAGTGAGGGCATAATGTCCTTTTTAGGAGAGTTTTAAGGGCAGGTGACATACATTTAGGTGGCTTTTGAGGGGAGAGGGAATGACTAAGCAGGGAGATGGGCTCTATCCTGTAATTGTACTTCAAGATTACAATGTCAAAAGTCAGGGAAATGTTCCAGGAAGGGGGAAGAGAAAAGAGAAAAGAATTATTAGAAAAGAGCATAATCTGAAGTATTTTTTCCAGTCACTTGTGCCAGTGACATACATGAATTATCCAGCCACTAGGGATAACATGATAATGGCAATGCCAGTGTGGATTGCATTTGTGTCACAGATATCCACTGCTCATGACCCTTCTTCATACTGGAGAACAGGGAAGATGTGTTTCCAGGTAAGCTGATAATGCTCTGTCAAGCAGGCAAGCTTCATCACTCACTGAACAAGCAATAATATATTGATCATTCAGGAAACATCTCCAGTAGAGCTGCTTGCCCTGAAAAATCAATCGTTGACTAATTGGTGCATTTTGTAGAAGCAGAATCTCCAATAAGTCTTAAATGACTTGCATTTCACATTCTGTACTTTCAACTGGCTATCTTGTGTTTTTTTATAGAGGATACTTAAATACTTATTTTGAGTTCACTCTTTAGTGTTAAAAAGTTGTACTAATGCTCCTTTCTTAGATCTTCAATGACTTCAGATCTTCTAAGTTTCTCAGATCTTCTCAGAGTTGGGAAGAAAATGGAGCTTAAGTAGATAAACTTCTGCTGTACTTCCACCACACCATGAGGTGCAGAGAATTGCAGATGGCTTCCAGTGGTGAAGAGAGAGGCTGAGCATTAGGACAATTTTTTAATTGTATATAGACTGAAACATTTTAATAAGCTAGGTAAGGTACTGCAGAATACTTTCTCTTCTGTAATGGAGTATTCTTCTGTCCTTCAGCAAAAATATAGTTTGACTTATGTTGATAGAACTGGTGGCTGTGGTGGTTTTGGCTAGGATAAATTTTCTTCCTAGTAGCTAGTATAAGGCTGTGTTTCGGATTTGTGCTGAAAACAGTGTTGATAACACAGGGATGTTTTAGTTACTGCTGAGCAGGGCTTACACAGAGACAAGGCGTTTTCTGCTCATCACCCCACCAGTGAGTAGGCTGGGGTGCACAAAAAGTTGGGAAGGGATCACAGCTGGGGCAGCTGACTCCAGTGACCCAAGGGATATCCCATACCATATGGTGTCATGCTCAGCGTATAAAGCTGGGGGAAGAAGAAGGAAGGGGTGGATGTTTGAAGTGAATGCGTTTGTCTTCCCAAGTAACCGTTATGCATGATGGAGCCCTGCTTTCCTGGAGATGGCTGAACACCTGCCTGCCCATGGGAAGTTGTGAATGAATTCCTTGTTTTGCTTTGCTTGTGCGTGTGGCTTTTGCTTTCCCTGTTAAACTATCTTTTATCTCAACCCACGAGTTTTCTCACTTTTACTCTTCTGATTCTCTCCCCAACCCTACTGGGGGGATAGTGAACGAGCAGCTGTGTGGGGCTTAGTTGCCAGCTGGGGTTAAACCACGACAGTGGCTCATTGTACTTTACAGTCATCATTCAAGAGTCTAGAGTGAGCAAATTGTTATGTTAATGAAATAAGTCACCAAGTGAACTAGAAAAATATAATATTATTGCAGCCTTGCTCTTTTCCCAGAACTGATTCAGATGCATCTTGGCAGCTTGGGATGTTCATATCAGAAAAGTCCATAAACAGTTATTTAATTTTCTATCAGTATTCTCTCTCATAAGACTTTCAGTAGAGATATATTTGAATCTCGTACAGCAAAAAATCTGGCAAGCAAGATAAGTAAAAGAAATAAAATGGGCATAATCAAAATTCTGTGGCCTGACACTAATAAAGAGTGCTAAAATCCACTTATCACACAACCCTTCCTAGGTGTGGTATCTATGTAGCAAAATAGAGTCATTAGCTGTAACTCCATAGCTATCTTTTTCTACCCAATCAATGGAAATGTCTAGAGAGAAAAAATGGTATATATTGGAGGGGCTGCAATTGCATTTCAGAGCCATAGAAAATCCATGACTTAAACATCAAACAATGAATCTTCAACTGAAATGCTTCTTTGTATTATCTGAAAATGTTAAAAGTTGGAAGTACATCAAAAGTCATAAGCAGATGTCTAAGTGCCTTCTGAAGTGAATAGACCTGCCCGAAAAACCTCTCTGGATCCAACTTAAAGGGAGGACTTCATCATAGAAAATGAGGTTGCAAAGGAACACAGATGAAGAAAAGGACGGTATAGATGAACGTATACGTAAAGTAGGTGTACATAAAATAGATTTCATTTCTGAATGATGTCTGTCCAACAGATCCTTAAAATCTTCTATGGTGGAGGTTCCACCAACTTTGACTGACAACTTATTCCTGTGCTTCCTTGTCCTTATTACTAGGAAGCTTTTATTTTCCGATGTTGAACAAAATCTCTACTGCTGTAATTTAAAAGACTAATATTGGTTTTCCTCATAGTAGGCATAGAGAGGAGTTTATTCCCTCTTACATATTTGAAAAGTCAATACACATCTCCCTAGTCTTCCCTCTCTAAAGAAAACAGCTCCATTTTTTTCTTTCTTCTAGTAAATGTTGATTGTCTTTTTACTAGCCCTGTTCTCTGAACTTTCGCCAGTTGATCTACATCCTTTCTAGATCACCATGTGGAAAATAAAGTGACTTCACATGCCAGACATGGAAAGAGGTGTCCTGGAAGAGATACAGATGGTAGATGATAGTTTTCAGTCTGACAGAATGGAATGCTCCCAGATATGGAAAACTGAAATATGGGCATAGGTGAAGCTGCGCTTAATCAATCAAACCAACTGTCATTGAACGTCGTCAAAATCTGACACCCCAGATAAGGTTGTCAGGCATTCCCAGATGATGTATCAATTGCATTATGAATTCAATATACCCGGAGTCAGGTTCTGCTGCACCACACCTTTGCAAAGCTGAGACTTCTGTGCTTTAGAAGGTACGAAGTGAAGTATGAAGTAGCTGTCATTTCTTTTGAACAGGCTGTTAGCATCAATCAACTGGATTACTGTGCTTTGGTGTGCTTGAATGAGGTAGCCATTCTAACAGACAGATATCCCAGCTGGAGTGATTGGTGATAAACCAATTCTGTCATTGGTTTCCTTACATTCATTGATTCCCTCACATTTGATATTTTGCATGACACACAACACCTATTTTGAGTAAAACAGCATAGGGTTCTGCTGGAAAGTAGAAGCTTTATCTGATACCTCCTAAAAACACCTGGCATTTGCTTGTAAGATTACAGAAAAAAAAGACTTCTTAATATGATGTTGTTCTTGAGAAATATCATTCAGTCAAAAGATAATGTTTATTTGACAAGATAGAGGAGTTAGAACTGCGTCTATTAACTTTTCTACATTAGAATAATTTACTGTATAACCAACGAAGTACATAAGATTAAAAGGCTAAGGTGAACTTTACTAAATCATTGCTTTTCATGTAAAATAGCTATAGAAGACAGTTAAACATATATTTTGCCCCAAAAAGAAGAAAGTGTAATGACATTCAGTAATTAGCATAACCTCTGTGAAGGGTATTTGGTGTGTATGATGCAAACTGAGGTGGAAAAAGAAGAAGGTGAAACTGAGGTTGGAAGAGTCAATCTAAATTTAGAATATGGAGAATGGGTTAGAAGACTGTTGGAAAGGTGCTTGCTGTAAGCCAGGAAACTGCCTTCATTTGTCTTCATCTCTTGTGTTCAAGAGCGTTCAGATGCTTATAAACCAGCAGCATCAAACATATGCTGTCACATAGCTTTTTCACAATTTCTTATTCTACCTGATTTAAAAGAAGCTAATTTAGCTTTTCTTTCTGGTCTGGAAGATAACCTGAAGAATCAAGAAGATATGCTGTGAGCTAGGACCCACCTATAATAATGTGGAACAAATAGTGGAAGAACTTCATATAAACTAAAGACCATTACATTTTTATTACCATAAAGAGCAGGAAAAAATGGCATTTAGTTGAATATTTTTGTTAGAACAATAAATGCAAAATGTCTAGGCAGGCTGAAATGCACAGTTACAAAAGTCTTTTCTGTAATGGTAAGGAAGCTTAGACAGAGGGCCATTTGGCCAGAGGTCAGGATGTCCCAGCTTACATAAAAATGTATAGGG
Organism: Cariama cristata; assembly: GCF_000690535.1. Classification (NCBI taxonomy): domain Eukaryota; kingdom Metazoa; phylum Chordata; class Aves; order Cariamiformes; family Cariamidae; genus Cariama; species Cariama cristata. The sequence goes on from NW_009621664.1 coordinate 24,848, forward strand.
ATAGCTTATTTTCTTAGATCAGCATTATAGCACAAATAAATGTTTAGGTGTGGAGGCATATCTTAATGGCCAAGCTGAGTCACCAGAGTCTGACAAAACAGGAGAATTTGCTCTCAGAAAACAGACTGGTCTAGAAATGATGCAAGTCCTGGACATGCAGTAGAAAGTCAGCTAGCTAAAGCGTGCCAAAAGCTAAATATTGAGGAAAGAATCAGCTGTCTCTGAGCTGATGGAAGACCTGTGGAGATCTGTGCTACAGGCATACCAAGGGCTGTAAAGCTAAACTAACAATAAAACAATTTATGAATGTTCAGCTGAACTTGAAATCTGAAGAATGCCAAGGACATGAGCCAGCAATGTGCCCTTGTGGCAAAGGCGGCTAATGGTATCCTGGGCTGCATTAGACAAAGCATTACCAACAGGTCAAGGGAGGTGATCCTTCCCCTTTATTCAGCACTGGTGAAGCCACACCTGGAGGGCTGTGTCCAGCTCTGGGCTCCTGAGTACAAGAGAGACATGGACAGACTGGAGAGAGTCCAGCAAAGGGCCACGAAGATGATGAAAGGACTGGAGCATCTCTCCTGTGAGGAAACACTGAGAGAGTTGGGACTGTTCAGTCTGGAGGAGAGAAGGCTCAGGGGGGATCTCATCAATGTCTATAAATAGCTGAAGGGAGGGTACAAAGAAATGGAGCCAGGATCTTTTCAGTGGTGCCCAGTGACTGGACAAGGAGCAACATGTACAAACTGAAACACAGAAGGTTCTCTCTGAACATTCGGAAATACATATTTACTGTGTGACTGAGTCTCAAGTTATTAGCCATGCTAAAATGCAGGTCAGTTTTTCCATGACCGAAACTTCTTTCTTGGATTTTAGAGTGGTCATATCCCATTTTTGGATGACTACATGTTCCTGGATCATGAACTTGATTTAGAGCAGTTCTGCTCTGAACACACCCCTTCCCACATTTTTTTAGAATAACTTTTTGAAGAGTTTCCCTAGGAGTTTGCCACTTCCTTTTAGCATGTCAAAAACGAAATACGATTATTCAGCTGCAGATGTAATTAATACCTTGCACTTCCAAATCTATCCATTTAATTAGGTAGTTTTTCAATCCAGGAAAGAGTTTTTCTTTGGAAACATGTGATGCTCTCTCTTAACCAGTCTTGCATTTGTAATGAACCTTTTTATAAACATTTTTTTTTTACACTGCCAGCACTTAATGGAACTGCTTCCCTTAATTTTTGCATTGTTGCCAATTTCCTTTATGTTTGAATAGTTCAGTAGTGGTATGACCCAGGATAGAATCTTCTTTTCCATAGACAGGCGGCTGTACTTATGACCAGCTTTCACCTTCTGCCATTCTCATGTTTAGCACCATAGCAAATTCCTTGCTTTCTGAGTGTCACAGAATCACAGACTGGTTGAGGTTGGAAGGCACCTCTGGAGGTCATCTCATCCAACATCCCTGCTCAAGCAGGGTCACCTAGACCTGGTTGCCTAGGACCAAAAACACTTTCTGAATATCTCCAAGGATGGCAACCTCATAGCCTCTCTGAGCAACCTGTTCCAGTGCTCCGTCACCTTCATAGTGAAGAATTTTTTCCTTATGCCTAATCTAAATCTTCCCTCTTTCAGTTTAAAACCATTACTCCTTCTCCTATCACTACGTTCCCTTGTAAAAAGTCCCTCCCCAGCTTTCTTGTAGGCCTCTTTTAGGTACTGGAAGGCTGCTAGAAAGTCTCCCCAGAGCCTTCTGTTCTCCAGGCTGAACAACCCCAACTCTCTCAGCCTGTCGTCATAGGAGAGGTGCTCCAGCCTTCATCATCAGAGGAATTCCATTCCCTGGAATCTAGGGAAAACTGATCAGTATTCACAGTTACCCCTAGACTAGGCTGTTAGAAAGCATGTTGATGAGGAATAGCTGATGAATTCCCAGCAGCAGATGTTCTGTCCAACTGCTAACAGTTAAATGAGAACCGTGCAAAAGTATATTGCTCAGTCATCTAACAACATCTAGTTCATTTGGAGGTGCCCTCTGCCTCAGTAGTGTTATATTAAATTCTGTGCACTCTATTCTAAAGGTAACTAATTTATTTTGTATCAGGCTGTGGGGAAAAATAGCTGCTTTTGTCAGTAAATCAGTCTACTACTAACTGTTGAAAGAAAATGACTGGAAATAAATGGGTTTATTTGCTGCTGTTTAGATTCCCAACTTTCAGATAATCCAGAAATGTCAATGGCTGTTTTCTGTCTGGCTGAAGTCTTTCCCCTGTACAATTATTTAAAGAAAAAAAACAAAACCAAAACTACCAGAAATGAGATGCAGAGTTTTGCTTTCATTACTTTTATTATTTCTGGAAATACAGTCACAAGTTGTTAATCTCTTGAGTATGAAATTTCATAGTTCAGGAATTCAGAAAGTTATGGTTTTGGAAGATCAGATAGCAGAATGTCAAGCTGTGACAAAATTTACCTGCAGTGCAGTAATTTGGTAGAGTGATATGATGCTGCCTTGTCCTACACAATATTACAAAAGGGAAAACAGCATTATTAAGTCCCTGCTTGACTGGCATGTGCACAAGTGATTCCCAGTGCTGGCAATCTGAGCACCTTAGATACCAAACTTTGTGGTGCAGAATGGAGGATGGAGTGAAGATCGCCGGGTCAGTCCTGGTCTCAACACAGTGTCTTCTGGAACATGAATTTTGTTAACTAGTTCGTTTCTTCTTAGCTCCCTAGGTCCCATAGCTGATGTTATCTCTCTTGTGTCATTAAAGAAGGGAGCTACCTTGCTTCTGCTGATGTGGCTGGTACGCTGGACCTAGGCAGTGCAATGCCTTCTTGGTCCTGCACACCAGTGGGGAGAGCAGAGGGAGCTGCAAGGCTCTGGAATTGTAGCTGGGGAGCTCTATGGCTCTAATGGGATGTACATTCCTACAGGTGTGGAAAAAAGGCTGCCGTGAGGTCTGGTAGAAGACATTATAGCCTCAACAATAAACTCTTTCTGCTGAGAATGGTCACAACTAAAACATCCCTATTGCAGGCAATTAAAGACCCTACATCATCCTTTCTTTGAGGACAGCTGAAAAAAATGTAAAATGAATTCTGCTTCTGCATACAAAAGGCCAGGTTTAATTTTTCATCAAAGATAATGTGGCTCATCCAGAGCCAAATTTTTCTCTTTCGTGCTTTCTCTCATATTTATCATGATATAATGACTTTTTCCAGAGATCCAGAGATTTGATGGGAACACAATGAAATTCAATTCTTACTTGTTCATCTGAAGACTCACTCTGCTTTAATTTGATTTTCCCACTAATCTTCTAGATTAGTAGAACATGAGATACATGTACGAAGGGACACACTGCTTCTTGCTGATGGAATAGGATTTTAGTAGTCTGTTTATTATGGGGCTTACTGTGATATCCTTTTTATTTCTTATAATAGGTCTGTTCAAATACACAGAACTACTAGGGGTACCACAGTCTGTCAACTAAGCACTGCCAAAATAATCCAATGAAATCTTGGTTTCGAATGGTTAAATCGATACAATTACATACATAAAGTTTCCATCAACTGCAGTGGGAGCTGCATTTATGAGAGTGGATCTCAACCAGTTCCAACTTGGGGGCTGTGAATATTGCTTGGAAATATGAGCCGTATTATCCTCTTTGGTTGGCATAAATCTGATGTAAATATGAGCTGCACTTGGTGAACAAGCTGATCGCTGTTGACACAGACATCTCCTTGTTGGTCATCTGGGATAACGGCAAAAGAAATGCTCTACCTAGTCCTGTCCCTCACTGTGTGTCTGTTTAAGTACCTTTTCTTGATGCTGTCTTTCTTCTAGCCCCGTCTGCAACGGTATGGTTAGAGCAACTCTGGTTGATGGTTGCTCTTCAGTTCAAACACCAAATACAAGAGGCTTCTACATAACTCAGCCTTGCAGCTCTGCAGTGAATATTAAGAGTGTAGAACAGTACTTGACATTGATGGTTCATATACCGAACCGTGTATGACATCCGGCTCTTTTGCCTCATTTAAGGCATTCTCAGGGCAAGGTTAAAGATATTCCTCCCAAACAATCACTTTAAAATGCACTGCGCGCTCTTGCTCTTAAAGCCCTTACAGACTTCTTCATGGTAACATGATGCACTTACTGCAAATGAATTCACAACCACCACAATGAAAACGTAAGGTTTTCTTCTCTGCTTCCTAGAAATTATATCAATTAGATCACAAGCTCTTTTTACAAGATGAGAGAGAGAAGAATTTGGATGTTTGCAGTGTTGAATGCCTGTTGTTAATAGCTTTAGAAAGAGCTGAGGTATCTAGATACGTATCTATTTGACAGTATTGACCTAGAGGAAAGAGCAGGCTTTAATTCTTAGAAATAATAGACAATGTAATAGGAAAATCCCTGAGCTGTTGCTTGGTGCTTTTTAGACAAAGAACTTGGTTGAAGTCAAGGACTATTTCTGTCACATTTTTCTCCATTGGATATAATGCACGTCCCCATTTTTCTATCAGCTCCAGTTGTCTTGGTGTGGTTAGGGTCATAGATGGGATTTTCTTTGTTAGTGACAGCTTGACTGACTCCTCTGTTCTGTTTCCAGGCTGAGTTTCTCATTCTGCGAGGAAGCAGGCTGTCAATCAGACTGTCCCTCAGCCAGGACCAGGGCTGTCACTCAGTCCAGGCCAGCCTCCAAGCTCTTAAACAGGGATGTGGTGTGGAGAATCTCTGCTATATGCTGTTCTCCCCAGAAAGCAGTTTCACAGTGTTAGCATTGGACACTGTTCAGTCCTCGTCTAGAGATGTGGCTTGGGTGAAATTTGGCAGTGTTTCTATTTTTGCTGCATTCCAGCCCATGCACCTCACTTTGTGGCAGAGAAGGGCTGGGTAGCTTAAATGTGGGAAGATGAATATGAGTGCCACTGATTTTTGGAGCAGGTGAATTGCACTGTTGAGGATATTTTACTGTTAGTGGTAGGGATTTTTCTGTCTTGGGTAAGATCAATTGTGGATAATCATTCCTTTGTTTTGTAGCTGTTTTTAGCATTTGCTCCTGTGTACTTCAATTGCCTTAAAGATATTTGCTTTACTGAGTTATATATCTAAATTGGGATAGTTGACTGGACATCGTATTTTTCCCATCATAACGGAATATTAGGAGGAGAGTTGTGCTCTGAATTTTGCTGAGAGCACTGCATATGCGTGTGTAAAGGCATCCTCTGTGAGATTGTTTTGTCCTCTTTCCTCTGGGTTCAATTTTATATTCTTAGTTCCTTCCCAAGACTGTGTTTGTTCAATTTGTGCTGCATTTTCTTTTACCTTTCCTTTTTGATAGTACCAGATTCTTTGCTAAGGGTAGGCCACTCATCTGTGATTTAGATGATAGCATTCTACTATTTGCTTTTATTCAAACAAGACAGTTTTCATCCCCTAGAAGCTGATAGTGACTGTAGCTAGATTTCTTTTAGATACAATTTTCCTGATTTTTTTCAGTTTCCTTACAGCATTGCCCTACTTTTTTCTATTATTAGACTTTATGGTTCATTGGATTACATTATTATTACTGATTTTTCTTCTTTGTTTTCAAGAGGATTTAATGATTTCTAGGAACTCGTGCTTTTGCACTAGCTCTTCTGACCAACTGCTATATGCCTTTCTCTTTAAAAAGTCAGTGCTATTGTGTTCTTCCTTTACTTTCTTTATTGGTTCATCGGTCAAGAATAATCTAGACATATTTCCTAATAACTGGGCTATCTGTTTTGTAACAAAAGGGATTTATTTTAATTACTCCTTGTTCCTAAGTATTTATCATTTCTTTGGGGCAACCAAATTGCCATCTCCTATACTGTCCTGAAACGGTTTTTCCTATATAGTGTTGTTATTTCAGTGACAAGGAAGGTTGCAGTACAAAACCCAATACTTTAGAGTACTCTGATGTTCTGCTGAGATTTGGGTTTCTTGTACATAAAATATTGCTGCAGTCATAAATTCATTTTTAGTTTGCTGTTCTGCTTTCCTTCTTGGTTTGATGGTGTGCTTGGTGATTCAGAGTAAGAGCATGGATACTCAAGTTTGAAAAAAGCACCAGACAATGCAAGCTTAATGCAAGCACATTGTTTCTTCAGCCTTAACTCTCTTCTTCAAGGAGCAATGCTGACAGCTGATTTGTGATGCTACAGTCATGCTGTGCTGAAGAAAAGACATATCAATAGTGCATCAACAGGGACCGATCTGAATCAATAGTTCCCTACCTTTCTGCATTGCCTAGATGTTTCTGAGGTGAAAGCACACAGACAATGCATGGACTGCTGTGGTTCAGCAGGATGCATTCCCTGCTCATCTGTTCTGAACACCTGTATGCTTTGAAATCTGGGCAGCAGTTTGGGTCCATCTCTGCTTTGGACCCTGTGTGCGTTTGAGTTACTGAAGTGCATGAGAAAGACTTTCAAGGTGTGTAGATGTGATTTGGGAGTTCTCCTATTGATAAATTTGATAGCTTGCTCTTGAAAAGCAACTGTTTACAACGAAACTTCAGTTTTGTGGCTTTTGCTTCTGAAGCATAGCTCTAAAGTTTCATCCTTAAGTATTCTCAGAAAAATAGCTGTTAAAAAACTACATGAGGATGGAATCAAACCCAGGTGTCTGTGACTGATGTTATTGTTATTATTAGTATTATTTAATTTAAACATCGGTGTCTGCCCAAGTGGCCTTCTCAGAACAGCCCCTTGTCATCATTAGAAGTTAGTCTCTGACTGTTGCTAAAGAATGGGGTAAGGTTTGTTGGGATATTTTTGCTCATTTTTTGAGGAAAAAGGTAATGAAAGACTGAAAAGGCAGGGAACCAAAAATATTTATTTCAATATCTTTCTTGAAATAATAGTTTTAATAAAGCTGTCTTTTCTCATTTCCAGAATTCAGTTTAAATAATAGTACCATGGATAAAGCTGTTCATCTGTACATTAGGCCAGTTGTCTGAGATATGAGGAAATCCAGGTCCATACAAGTGCACTGCCTTATTTAGAGCATGTATTTCCCATCTCCCAGATAAGTACATGCATTTAATGGAAATGCTTAATGACTAAAAACGTTGGTCTTCCTTGTACAGCACTTTTAATTTCAGCTTCGAAGGGACTCCTCAGTGCCAGACAAGTCTCACAATTCCTGTTGTTTTGGGCAAGGCAATTGAAATAGCAAGCAAACAGCATTCCTTGCTACACTTGTACGGGACGTAGGACTACAGCCAATGTCTCTTAGATATGCACTTGTCTCCCTAAATACTGTCGAATTTCTCAGTTATTTCTATATACAGTAATATTAACAGGCTCTTCAACTGAAAATCATCTCATTTATTCAGTGATATTATTCATGAACAGGCATGTTAGTAGGGCATATCTTGCTGTGGATGATTTCTATTACCTCTCATGGCAAGAAGGATGCTTGATTTGAAGATAAAATGTATGTATGGAAGGCAAGGTCCCTGGGATCTAGTTCGAACCGATGTACTTCTTCAGTTTTGTCTGAGCAGTTATTCCTGTGCCTTGGTTTCAGCAGTTCTGATGAATAAACTGTAAACCAGGTGTGGCTCAATCAGTGCTGTGGGGCTGAAAACAAAATAACAGTATAATGTGAAAAAGTGTTCTCATGAAGAAATTACTATCACAGAGCAAACAATGACAGAGTTCCATTCCTAGACTTGTTGTGAGACATTAGGAAACTCAGATGTAATTACTACCCTGCCTTAAAAGGATAATTATGTGAGGATAAATATATTAAGACTTAAATGATCTGTGATGGTAGACATGGTTGGCCATGGAAAGTCTACATGCAATTTGATACTAACCTTTTGTCAGCTCTTGAATTTGATTAAACAAATATCATTTAGCTCAGTGCAAAAGTCCCAATTCTTATGTATTTTTCCTTTAAAAAGAAAAAGGAGGCTGTACCTCATGTTTATAGATTAAATCTCAAAAACATGTTCAAAGTAGCTTAGATATTTAAATGTGAAAATCTGCCTTTTTTAATGAGGTTTTTTTTTTCCAATTGCATTCTTTGGAGCTGACTCATAGATGTATTTTTAATGCTTGAGTTTGGCAATCTTCTACTAGCTGAATTGTCATCCAAAGGTAAAATCAAAATAATATTCTAACTCTTAAAGCAGGAAAAGAACATTTTATACAACAAAAAGGTTAGAACTTATCTCTTGCTAAATGGAATAGAGAGTTGGATTGTCACTCATTTCTGAAATTTCTTGGCAGAGTTTGAAACCACTTTTTGACATGGTCATAAGTTAATTACTGTGGAATTAGTCCCTGGTGCAAAGCTAGACTGTTTCAATATGTGGTAAAAAGAGAGAGAATTCGTTTTCTTAACCTCATTTATCTCAGCAGTTCCTCAGTCTGAGATGCATCCTGAGGATAGGTCTTTGATTTAAATAATTACTTATTAATATGTTTGAATTAACAAGAAAAACCGAGCAGCTACTGAATTTCTGGATGCAACAGACTGAATGCTAGTTTTAGCTCTGAAGTTCAGGTTTTAACATGCCCTCCTGAAAGTCAGAGTTCTTCTTTTGGGGGCTGATTTTACTATTTGGGATATGTAGACTCTTATTGGGGTATGTTCTTGGAGAAATGATGCAAGAAACTATCTGGGTGTGACAAAGGACAGACATGGCAGAGTTTCCAGTTTCCTCCTCTAGCAGCCACACTCCCAGTTGCTAGAGGTGCTTCTGCTGTTGAGGTTTTGTATGAAGTACCTCAGCACCCTCAGAGCTGTCACCTTTCTTCAGAGGAGTAACAGACCCCGAGGGCTGACTGCACTTAGGACAGAGCCTAAGCTAAAGCAAGGCTAGGTTAAAGGGGAACTCATGGGGAGGATGAACTTTCTTTTCCCTCTAAGATAGCTAAACTGTAGTCTCTGAGGGATTACTGGTTTGCAATGAATGGTGATTAAAAGAAACAGAGCCTATAGCTTTCCTCCAAATTTTTGATTTATGAAAACACCTATTGATTACACACTCTAAAAAATATTGCAATGTGAATGATGATACCTGTGTACATATGATTTGAGTAATGAACAGAATATGATTGCAAATTGCAGCTCCTCCATGTTGCTGTAGTCCAAAGCTATTAAGAAAAAATTGGGCTTGCATTCTTATCACCCGTATGATTGCAAATTGCAGCTCCTCCAGTTGCTGTAGTCCAAAGCTATTAGGAAAAAATTGGGCTTGCATTCTTATCACCCATGTATCTTGGAATGAAATCTAGAATCTGTTAAAACACAACTCACCACGTGGATCATGTACTTGGGGAGAAAAAAACACCTTGGACAGTGCGTGGCATATCACTCCAAAGGATAGCTCCCAGCCCCAGAACAATGAGGGAGGTTATGGTTCAGAATAGTGGGATGAAATGAAAGGTCTCTTTACCAGCCTCTTACCTCTTGCCCACTTTCCAAAGCATATTTGGTTACTGGAAAAGGGCTGCCTGGGAACTTTTTTTTTTTAATTTCTACAAGGGTAATCTGAGTCTATCTCCACCTGTGTGTTCTTCTTGCTTTCCAAAGCTGAAAGTCTCTTCCTTTGAAGGCAGAACTTTGGTTATTCCCCTCAGTTTGAGAGAAGGAAGTTATGACCTGAACTAATACAAACCTGTGTCCATGGATTCACAGCCCTGGGGCCATTCCTAGCTGTCTGAAACCCATTAAGTGCAAAGGTGATCTGTGCATGTACTGCAAAATCAACAGTGCATCAGAACTAGATGGCTTATTGCTCTATTAAATAATGTTTAGCTGCTGTCTCAAAAATAGGCTATTGTATACATTAAAGATCTTCTGCAAGTATTTTAGAAGAACATAAACATCCTTCCTACATAGTGTTTGTTTGTTTAGGATAATTAAATGAAAGTACATTTCTGAATCATGGTTCATACTGATATGTTTGAAAATGTATTTCTCAGCTGAAAGCAGTAATGAAGCAAACTTCCTCAAGGGAGGCAGCAGAAGGGGGGGAGGCGTGCTGATCTCCTCTCTCTGGTGACCAGCAATAAGACAGGAAGAGATGGGATGAAGCTGCATCAGGGGAAGTTCAGACTGGACATGAGGAAAAGGTTCTTCACTGAGAGGGTGGTCAGTGGAACAGGCTCCCCAGGGAAGTGGTCATGGCAGCAGGCCTGTCAGAGTTCAAGGAGCATCTGGGCAACGCTTTTTACTCATATGGTTTAGTTGTAGGTCGTCCTGTGAGAAGCAGGGAGTTGGACTCGATGATCCTTATGGGTCCCTTCCAATTTGAGAGATTCTGTGATTCTGTGATTCTAAGTTGATGCACTACCTAAATCCTAATTAAGCCCAGTGGCACCAGACAGAAACAACCCTCTTCATTTAGGCTTTCTCAGTCTACAGGTACTTGATTAATTTATGGTATGGTAACTGAGGACAGAATTTGGCCATTTACCTAAGAAAAAGGGAACTTCTCTTTACAGTGGATACATCATCATATTTTAGGGCAGTGGACTAGAGGAAGAACAAACTAGAAAATGTGTACTGAACATAGCTGAGATTGTGGAGCTTGGACACCTGGAATGCATTCACTGAATTTCTCTCCCTTGCAGCAAGGGAATCCAGCAATAAGACTGAAAACACAGAACAGCATCTCTTGGTATTTCCCTTCGTTGTTATTTCAGCCTAATGTTATGGACACACAAATAGTTCCAAGAGGAATTCTTATGGTTATAATTAACATTATCTACCAAATTATAATTTTTAGAAAGCTAAGCACAATAGGGATAACTGGATGACTGCTCAATGTAAAGATAATACATGAAACTATATGAACTTGACAATGCTGAATGTAGGTGATGTCCCCTGATCTTACAGCTGGGTCTTGTAATATGTCTACTTCATATAACATCTGTTTTCTATTATATTGAGTGTATTTTAGCTACCTAACTCTTTCTACTGTTTCCAGTTGTAAAAGTGTTACTTTTACAAATAAAACAGTTTGATTAGGCATGTCTCTACTGAGCAATGACTCTTGATCTCTAGGGAACTGGGAATGAGTCTTACTAACACTGACAAAGTTTGAGTGAGTAACAGTGCTCTGTCTGTCTGCAGAGTGCTGAAGATAATTGCTTCCTTTCTCTGGACAAGGATAGCTTTCTTTAGTCCTGGACCTCTTGCTCTGCTGTCTTCTGCACCTGCTGTGTTTTCCTCCCACTTACCACTTCGACAGTGCCCTTGATTTATGGCAGTGTAACCCAGTGATCCTTCTGTGAAGGACACCGAAGTGTATAATACTCCAGTCATTGTTATATATCATAACTAGTGAATGTTGTAAGGAAGTGAAATTGGAACCAAGTCATATTAATGGATAATTTTATTTTTTTTTTACACATTCAATCCAAGTATTACCCACTGATGGTATCTATTCAGGATACACTGTCTAATGTCAGTGGTTGAGTTCTTGATCCATACAGGGCAGTGAGAGTTTTGTCAGGTTTAGCCAGAACTTTAATGGTTCTATGAAGGCAGCTTATCAAATCTTCTGAAGATGCCTAACACATCCCATGTTGTTCATCATTTTTGTACCATATGTATAGAGCAAGCAAGCAAGCCTCATAGTAGTTCTAGTGATTTCTAACCTACCTGTGTATGGACAAACATTGTAGAAATTATCTGTCTCTATAAATGCATTTGCACATAAGGACAGCAGAATAAGGCTCTCAAGAAAACTTGGTTAATATGACAGAAATACATTTAAATAGGAACATACCCTCTGTTGCTGTTAGTCTGCTGAACAATTTGTTCATGCTAGAGCTGATCTCTGTTTTTGGTGATTCTGGCCTCACAGGGAGTGATCTGTAGCACGCACGAGAGGTGAAATTAGAATTCTGTAAAGATTTGGGGGAGAGCGTGGATCTTAGCAGGCTAAGTACTTCCATGAATTCAGCTGTACTATTTAGTTCCTATTCTATTTTAGATCTCAGATGTTTGGTTTGGATCCAGTTTATTTAAACTGGAACTGTATCAACAACTATCCTTTTATTCCTACATTTGATTAGTGGTACCACAGTTAAAAATTATTGATTCCCCAGGTCATGTCCAGCAGATCAAATGTTCTATGTTGAATCTGTCAAAATCCATGGTGTTCTGAGTTGCAACAGGTACTGACTTTGATCAATGAAAGAAAAGAAAAAGACAAATAGACCATTAATCATTTTTAGTTTTATACAGTCTTTTTCTTGGATTCAAGATTCAGTGCCAATACTATGTCTCCAAGAAGACACAAATTACTTATATGATTTTATGTTGGATTTACTCTTTCTGTTATCCATTAAAAGATGCCATCAGAATAAGAACTTTAAAAGGCTAAGTGACCATCTGGCCACTGGATATCACCACCCTCTGTTAATATAATTATAAATATTTTTACTCCATTTACAAACTTGCATTCTATTTTATATCCCAGGTAAAATATCATTTCTATACAGATAAACCTTCTAAACTTTAGTTTATCTAAATTAACTGTTCCTCACAAAGGCAGCAAGAGAGTCTACTTGTCCTAAATTCTACTTCTCTGTAATCATTATAACTTTTACGTGGAACAGCCCAGCAAAAGACTGGAAAAATCTGAAGAGCTCATGTTATCAGTCACACAGATGGGCTCAGGATATTACGCAGACAAATTACACACTGCGTGCTCAGGTCAACAGATTGCCCATTAAGGACAGATAATCTGAAAATGATTTGGGATGCATTTGTGGGCAGAGGGGAGCAGAAGTTCTGGCCAAAGTTGTTCCCACTGAGTTGGAATAATACCAATGGACAATAATTTATCACCTAGAGCCCATAGAACTGAACTGCAGCTAGCTAGTTGGATATACTACCTCAACCTACCATGCCAGAAATGGGTAGCTGTATGAAAGCCACTGCTGAATTACACTCTGAGTATGATTTGTGTTGGCTCTTTTCCATAGTGAGAATTGTGAAGGGCACGCAGGAAGTATGCCACATCACTGTAAAGTCAGATTTGTACTTCTTATCACTTTTCACTTTGACCTCTATTTCTTTTTCTGCAAACTAAATAGGAGCACTGATGCTGATGATGCTTGCATTCCAATCCAGATGGCTAATTTTTGGTTATTTGGTGTTAGAGCCAAATAAAGTATTGCCTTTTAAACACAGAAGTCACAAAGCAAGGGAACATACCACTATCTAGCCTTAAAATTCAGCTCCAATTCTTACTCCAGCTCCTGACTTTAGTTTGTGTTCTTGATACATAGCACTTGAGAAGGTAGTTAGTAGGTTCCAATGAACTGAATAATGAAGTCAATAAAGAACTTCTCTTTGGCTCACTTATTTATATTAGTAAATATCCTTACTTCTGTTTTCTCTGCTTATTTCCTTAAGTGTTATCCCAACTGACAGAGTGATGATATTTTGTTGTGTATTTCTAATGTTTATAAGACCTTTGCACTAAACGTCCTGATTTATGCATTACTATTTAATATGAATAGTTATTAAAGTCCTTTTCTATGTTGAAACTGAAGTATTTAGTTAATTTGTCATCCCAGAATGCTTTGCACTGACAGTTTTGCTACCATCATGGTGTAAGCTGTTGCTAGCAGCATGTATTTAAAAAGACTGGTCAAAATGAATTCTGAAAGTGTTCCCCAAGCATGTACTCTGCAGTGGGGAAAAAAGTTGGCTTTAAACTGCAGTTCCTTTTGGTAAGCTCTCTTCAAAAGGAAATAGGAAACTACTAGAAATATTTTTATTTATACACTATGACAGAAATGGGATATATATTTGGGGTGTTTGAACAGGAGTCGTGAACTGCAATAGGAATGCTGCATCACTGAACTACACCAGGATTGGTGATGGATCCATGGATGCTTTCTTCCATTTACTCATGACACTGAAATAACTGAGTTTGGTCAGTTTGACCTTCTAAGACTTTTATTCTTTATATACAATAACTAATAGTTAGTAGTTCCAAAATTTCAAAGAGATTCAGACATTATTTTATTATTTGTACAGCAATAATTCTTACAAACCTCTGATGAGATCAGGGTCCCTATGGGCTTGGTACTATACTTTCTTCTTCCCTATTAAGCTGACGACCTAAATAAGAACAAAACCAGAAAACTATTGCCCTCTTATACTGTCCCATTGGTATAATCTGAAATATTTAAAAATGTTTTATATGCAAAAACATTTAAAAACCCCTATAAATCAAACTGACTGGGAGAATTAAAACAATTAAATAAAAAATGAAAGTAAAAAGGACTTCCCGGCATCCAGGGGGTTGTGACTATCCTATGTAAAGATTCACTTGTCTAGACCTACTCTGGATGTCTGGATCCTTAAAATAGCCAATGTAATTTAGATAAGAAATTTGAACTAAAACAGCTTGTTTTGTTTCTAAGGCTGTATTCAGATTCTCAGCAGAACAAATTGGCTCATGTCAAGCTCTGACTTACTATGGCTAGACTGCTTCTTGCAGGCAAGCTAACTTGTTTTCTGTACAGTCAGTGGCAGAGTGCAATGTAGATGTGATGCTGAGACCACAGGAATCCTTGCCTCAAAATTTGTGCCAAGACTCTTGAAAATCTGGTCGTACAATTAAAAATGGTTGGTTCTGTTGTGGTTTCTACCTGCCTTCTGAAGGGTGGTGATGGACTTGATAACCAGTGTTAGACGTCTGCAACTGAGAAGTAAATTGCCGTAGTTTTATGACTAACAAGCAATAAACTGTTATGCTGCAGGAATAAAATAATTTTTGTATATATAGCCTTACCCATGCTGTTCTTTTTGCACAGTGTGTTTTTTTTCAATATACACAATATGTTTAAGCAGAGCACAATGTAAGTGCTTGTTTTTCAAAGTAGCACCTGTCCTTCTTTTTTAATATTAAATAAAAAGGCTACAATTGCAGAACTCTTTCTAAAGCATGAGACAAATCAGAAAATCTGTAAGAGAGCCAGGTATGATATTCAGCCAGGAGACGCTCTTGGTAGCTTTGGGACTGGGAATTTATGACACTAAACAGTTTCACATGAATTGTTTCTCTAAAGAAATCCTATCTTTGAGAATAAGCCAGACAGAAGATGACATTTAGGCTGACCTTCCAAGAAAACAAATTTTGTTTTCAACAAGAGCTACAGATGTTTATCTGAACATCTGCTAAATTTACCCTGATTTTGAAGTTTGATACAACAAATGAATGCTCAGTACATTAATATGAATTATTAATAGTTTTTTAAAAATAAAAAGGAAGTTTTGACCCATCCTGGGTGGGCAAAGGCCATAACCCCCTGACCTATGCTTCATCATATTGTGAATCCAAGAAAGCATTGTTGTAATGTTAATGGCATTGCCTCAGTTTAAAGTGTTCGTGTCTGTAGTTAGGGGTGATTTGGTTACTTATTTCACTCTGGTGTAAAATTTGCAAATTGTGGCACCTTTCCAAAACTGCATAAAAGCTAATTGGTGGCCTGGAGAATCATGCAGATACTTGTAAACATGAGTAATTCTAGGTCATAGTAACTTAGACTATGCATAAATTAGTTAACCATTTTTTTCCAAAATGAGCCTGTTCAATAAGGAAGAAGCCCTTCTGATTTCAATCACAGTGTTCCAGTCACCTTATAAATAAAATCTCAATCTAAAATTGCGTTAAAACATTGTAAAGCTTCCCTCATTTTATGTAAAGCCATGTGTTAGCTAGATGCATTTAATTGTGCAATCTTGTGAATTGTTCTATCGACAGCAACCATATTAAGGAAATTCAGGTGTCTTTTAGACATTTCTGTAGGTGAGTTCCCTCGTCTGTCCATGGACCTACTGAAAATCGCATAGGTCCCAAAGGAAATGAGTGAGTATGGCAAAGCTTGGGACAGCTAACGAAGTTACTGCCTCCAGTTGTCCTTCTGTCCCTCCCACACAGGGCATGGGGCTGTTCATGCATTATCTCTGCCACTCTAAGTACATTAAAGGTAAATTGGCTTCTTAATGCATGAGGCTAATGAGTCATTGGGCCACCTCACTGATGGAAGGGGCAATGAAGCTGGAAGCACTGAGCTGGTCAATGCTGTTGTTCCTTCTTTCACCTAATCGTCTGGAGTACAAAGAATAATTTACCAGAGCAGCATGGGGCTCATCACTGTGCAAGTGAATGGCCTCAGTCTTTGTCCTGCTTCATGGTTGAGACTGTAACCTTGCTGATCTCACAACCATTGTAGCCTAGCGAGGCTGACACTGATGAAAATTTAGAAACATCTCCCATATCTTTTAAAGATTTTTACTCATCCTGTATTACAAAGTGCATACTAATAGTCTCAGTGTCAGTTTTGTGTTTGTTTTCTTTTAACTCTGATTTACCACTGGAAGTGTAGAGATTGTATAATTTAGAAAAGGGAAAAAGGAAAAAAAAATACACATATGCCTAAAACTTCTGTAGTTTACACACAAATGAACTGGAGTTCAAAGTCGCAGTCGTTATGGCTGCTTGGCTTATTCATTAAGGGTAACAGCCCCCTCTTCCATTCTGTCCTGAATGAATTCTGTCTCAGAAAAACTGTGCAATTAGCACTCACTCAGAAAAGAGCATGACAACAGTAGGAAAAGGCATAAGGACAGATCGCCAGTTGACTAGTTGATATATGCCTGCTGAGAATCTGCTGCAGAAACAGATCAACAGCCTACTCCATTTTTCTATGAGAAAGGCCTCTGCTAATAACTACATGAAGTGTAGTCTTACGGTACTTTTCCTGAGTAAAGACTACACTGATTAGCTCTGCTTCTGGTTTTCCCCAGTTCAGAGCAAAGACTTTATAGCAGCTGACAAGTGGTAGAGCACCATCTGGGTTGGTGTGGATGCACAGCATGGAAAGAAAACATGCTGCACCAGAAACACAGCAGATACATCCTTACGTTCACTGGAGGGCAACTGGTCAGCTTCCAATGGACTTGAGCCACTGCACACATAATTGGATAACATACTGTATTTGTTCCTGAAGCTGAAGTTACACTATTATTAATATGGGTCAGGAAATGTCTGCTATCTCTCTCCCTGCTAAAAGACAGTACTTAATTTTGGGATATGTTTATTCACTCCCCCCTTCCAAGGGATTCATGATGGATTTAGTGGAATGTTAAATGTCTTGATTTATCCTCTGGGGTTAATTAAACTTAATTTCAAACAGAGGTTTGAAGATGACAGGCCAAATCTCCGGAGGACACATGCCTTCTGTTCCCTCAATTAGTGTGAGTGCATGTTAATTGACATTTTGGTAATACATTCTAGATGTGCTATTTTAAGGTGAAGCATAGAATTGTCTTTGCAATGTTGTCTGACAGGCCCTTTCAACTTAGCAACTCAATGTGTCTGTTCTGGAGTGAGAGCTTTGGTTTTTTTCTTTATGGCATTTAGTGGCTGAACCTTAAAAATAAGGATTAAGGGTGGTAAAAATAGATGATTAGTCAATTATTATATAACAAATATGACAAGTTCCAACTTCAGAGGATTCCAAAAAAGGGTGGGAACAAGCAGAAGAAAAATAAAGAATTTAAAGGCAATGTAGTTCAGTTCTCATCAGGCTTCTTGTAAAAGCAAGGGAGATCATGAGAAGGAACAATTTCTGATTTTCAAGTACCACAGGATAACCAATCATAGCTCTTAATTTAGAGCCAAAGAAAGGGATTCATGTGTTAGTATGCCTGTACACTGTAGGTCTATTAATTTGATTCATCAGTAGTTGTAGGAGCTAGTTTGAATTTCATGGAACAAGTAAGATCAGAGGAGGCTTGGATGAGGTAGGATTTTTTCTCCTTTACTGGGAAATTTTTACTTTACGAATATGATAACAGACCATGAATTTGCCTTGGACCAAAACAACTGCTGAAGCAATTTTTCCTTCTAGTCCCTTCTACTAGGTGACTTTGCAATATTAACAACATCCAAGTTTTAGTGAAATAACTTTAATGAAATAAAAATATCCAACAATTGAAATAATTTTCTCCTCTTTCTAGCAGGTCAAACAAAGGCTTAATGATCAGAAGATGAAAAATAATTTTTTTATTCTTGTAGCAAACTGGAAATTTTTCTCTTCCCTTTACTTTGCTCCCTCTCCTTTGTTGGAAAATGATTGATCAGTATTGAAAAAATGGGAGAATGATCAGGGGAGAAAACTACTCAGCTGAGATTCTATTTTGAAAGAGAAAGCAATTTTTTTTCTTCCATTTTATATTTATTTTTCCTTAACTGGAAAAACATAGAGAGTTGTAAATTGAGCAAAATATAAACTTTTTTCCCTCTGAAACATGCCACTGAATTCCTCCCTTCTCCTTTGCCTTTCATCTGCTCTAGCTAACGTGCAAGCTTTCTTGATGCCATAGTATGATCATGAAGGAATGATCTAAATCTTTATTAGAGACTTTAAATTTAGTCTTATACTTTCCTGCACGGCTCCTCCAGTCTCACTTACCAGCTGCCTGGAAAGAGCTCTGAAAGAAGTAAGCAAAGGAAAGCACGAGAAATGGCTTTCAGGACCATGGGATGCCAAACAGGCATACGTGGACTTGTTTTTAAAACTGTTTTTGACTTTTAAGGCCTCATAACTTCTGACGGTTCACTCTTGTTTCTGGAAAAGAACCACATTTACTGGCCCTGTGCTCCTTACCTGAAAAATTAATTATTGTGGGGATGTCTGCTTGGAGAGAGGGGAGGTTTCGTGGATAAGGCTGAGATGGGACAAGGGGAGCTCACTGCTACCAGGCTGGAGGTGCCATTCCCTGTTCCACCCCGCACCAGCTCCCTGGAAATGTGCTTCTGCTGTTCCTTGTGTGCTGTCTCAAGACCTCGTCTGATCTGACTGAGCCAGGTCTGCTCTCTAACTCCAACATTTCATGTGGGTAGATGTCTTTTCTCCTGCCTTTAGTGAGCACTAGCAGCCCATGGAACACTCAGGAAAGCATGAGCACAAGGCAGCACTTGAGCATAGAGGAGATGGAGTCCTGACTGCTTCTTTCAGCTATCTCCTAGATTTGACTAGATTAACTGCAGCATAACTTTTACTTTATAAATTAGCATATTCAAACAGTCACTGTATTTGCTTTAAAACCGAAACAGTTTTGAAGAGTGATCAATAGGAGCAGAGATTCATCAGCTAGTCCAAATGCAAAAGTAATAATGACAAAACTGCACTTTTTCTACAGTCACTTTCATGGTTTTCCTATGTTAATTAAGACTTCAACACTCTTGCCAGTTAACTGAAGTATGAGAATATGAAGAATCTCGCCCAAGGTCACATAGGAAGGAACTAGTGGCTCCCAGGAGTCTCTGCCTTGAAACAGCAAACTTCTCTGCTGGAGTCAGAGGAAACAACAGTGCTGCTTAATTGAATTGGAATTCTGTGCCCCATTCTGTTCCCTGGAAACTGCAGAAATCTAGTATCAGTAAAGGTGAAATATTCCTGCTCTCTGATCCAGGATTTCATTTGAACAGGATGCCCATTTTGGTCCCTAATGAAGGCTCATTCCCTTTGGGAATAACTCCTTGGTTTATCAAAAATTCTCGTGGAGGAAACGCTACTGGGCTTGGCAGGTCCCAAGAGGAAGCTAAATAAAGAGAGAGAGTGAGTGAGAGGCGACATTTCAAATCGGGGCCAGACTGTCTTGGGAACCTTTTCTACTCTGCAGCTGAAGCCTCCATCATCTAAAATTTAGCATCCTTGGGTGCTGCTGGTGGTGTTTATTTATTTTTGAGTGATATTTTATGCTTAAAGTTTCAGAAACGGGGAGTACTTTGCAGATTACCCATGAGAAATTGTCTCTTTTCCCAGGCACTGCCGAAGAAGCAGGTTCGTTGTTTTGTTTTCTTTTTTAATGTGACTGTGGGCTGTCATTGTTTATCTTTCACTGGTGACCTTTCAGTCCCAGTACTCCCTCCAATCTGCAGTTAGTTAACTGTGAATATATTTAATTAAAGCTGTGTCTCACAGCAAGGGAAGTATTAGCAGTCTGTATATCATTAGGGTTTTTTTTGGTTTTATTAGTCTTAGAGTGTTTTAGGACTCTCACTATGAAAATATCATGACATCCCCATTCGCTTTCTCTTGACAGAAGCTGTAGCCAGCTACAAAATGTAGACTTTGTGTGGTCTGTGACCTGAGAGAAAACTGTTCCCTCATCAACCTTGTCTTAATCGTAAAGTACTGTGACTGCAGTCATGCTTTAAGTTTGTGTCACCAGATTTTGTACTTCCTCATGTAAAATACTTCAGTGATGAAAGTTGTAGTAACACCCGTCAATGACTTGTGTCAATGCAGTCAACAGAAAATGGGAAACAGGGATTACGAAACAGAGAAAAAGACATACAGAGATTTGGAGGCACCAATTAAAAAAAATCAATGTTACTGTATAAACTAATAAGGGGAAAAAAGATTTTCTTTGGAGATGTAATTACCTGACGGGACTTCATGTACTTCCCACCCCTCTGTCCCTCTCTCTTCCAAACACATTCAAGCAGTTTGTATTGGTGTTCCCTGGCTGGGGGTTGAACATCTACCTGCTGGTTCAGGCTGTGCTCTTCCACCTGTAAATCCCAGAATCCTTCAAAACCCAAATATGCATCACCTGTCATCACAGCCTCTGTCTGTCTTATCAATGAACCAGAAAACCTTGTCACAATATTTTCACTGTGGTGAAAATCTCACCAAAGGTGAGATTCTCTTGACAGTAAGAACTTAAGCCAGTCCCTACATTTACTGGGAATTTAGAAATGGCATTAAATGTACTTGCAATTTTAAAAAGAGAAAGTGGAAGAAGACTGAGCTGACTGTTAGAAATTGTCATTGATTTTGATGTTTTAAAACTTTCATTTTGTCTAGATGCATGGCTATGCAGCAGGTCTCTAATAGGAGCTCACTGTTAATACAGTAGGACAAGTAGGTTTCTTTACAGGTTGTATCTGAGCATAATGGAAATTCAAATTGGTCAAATTGGTGCAAAAATGAAGTAAAGCTTTGATAAAGCACAGCTTTGGTTTTTTTGGAGGCAGGGGAGTCATAGTCTAATGAAAATAATAAACTGTTGTTCAAGGCTACAGGCTTGCCATCATAATTTTACAAATTACTGTCATGATATTTTCATACTGAGAGTACTAAAACACTCTAAGACTAATAAAAACAGGAAAAGGTTCTTCTGTCTTCCAGATGCTTGCAGAAATGGGTGGCTACGAAGGGGTCAAAGTCAAGGAATTATTCATGCAGATACACTATTTCCAGGGTCTTTCTTAAGTTTACGTTTTCATCCTTTCCCTTTCTAGGTCTTCTTTTTGTCAAATCCATGCAGTGATTTGGAGCAGGGTAGGTAGTGCTTTTCAGGACCACCATGATGTTCGAGTGCACCAGCAGGCCTTCATTGTCCTCACTGATCTCACCTTGGGACCTCCACTCCATGCACCCTCTGTCTATTTCTCCAGGAGCTCTGTTTAAGCTCAGGCTGTATCTTTATGCCCTGCTTGAGATATACTGTATGTATCCATTTCTAGCCCTCTTTCTTGCCTGGATTTAGACCTATCTTGTTGACTTATCTCTAGTCTTGTCTCCAGCCTGCCTCTTGCTACTCTGGGCCACTTAGAAACTTACTGGACTGGATTCTGGAACTGCAGACTGATCCTGTTATTGGCATCTTGCTCTGCTCAGATATGTGGGACTTGCACCATGCCTCTACTGCGACCAACTGCAGCTCCCAGCTCATGCTCCCTTGCGCAGCAGCCCTGCTCTTGCTGCTCTCTGTCATGGGAAACATTCGGTTTCCTTTTTGCAGAAATTCTAAGTAGGAGCTTAGGTATTATCTTATGAACAGCCAGAACTCAAGTTCCATTCAATCAATATCATGGTTAAACTGGTTATGAAAATTAAAATTGCCAGAACTGAAGTGGAAGCTAATCTCAAGATGCTTAGTGTCTAAGGGAGAGAGCGTATGTATGGGGAGAATGAGATATATTTTGTTCCAGAATTCTGATATTCTGATTGCATTAAGCATGAGTGTATTAGTGAGAATTATTGCCAAATGGTAGGGGAAGAAGGGGAAAGATAAGAGAGAGACATTAAATGCAACTTTTAGAGCAGATAAAACAGCATCTGAATATGTTAGACTGAGTTGGTTATATGAAAGACTTTTCAATGTAATTTGTGGAAGAAAATGCTTTACCAACAGTGTGGTATGTGGGAAATGGAGAAAAAGCAACCTGAATTTCCCAAGAGCAAACAATATTCCATAACCCAACCATTTTCCGTGATAAGATTTCTTTTTTTTGCTAAATAAAGGAGATGTAATAAATTTCCCTTATCTTGGCTTCAAGTAAAGAATTTTAAAACAACAAACACAATGCTGTGATATATTGGACAACATATTTCCACCAAAGAGCAGGAAGTATTAATATCATTGAACAAGGCTCTGGAAATCTGTCTGTGATTGTGGTCTCTCCCCAGCAAGGAGTCATAACCCAGCCTTGGTACACATCTGGGATGCAAGACTTCACACTACCCCAGAGAATATATCTCTTCCATGTTTGGCTTAGCAAAGCAGAGCTTAAGTGGACAGGTCACCGTGTTGAGAAGAAACAACTGAGAAAAAGAGAAATTAAACTAAAAGAGACTATTGGAACAAATTCAGGATGGATTTCAGAGAATATAAGTACATTTAAGCTGGATAACAGAAGAAAATATCTAGATATCTGAAGAATGAAGCTGTGTGATGATCATTCAGTAGTAACAGGAGGAGCAGAACTGAAATTAGAATGAATTTTAAGACAGAGCTTAATCAGTTTATGAAATTAACCTTCCTGAGTAGTTCCTCAAAGATCTGGGTACACTGACTGAAGAGGTTCTTCCCAGTCGTGTTGGGTTTTTTCAGTAGACTGAGAATGGATTCATTTTGACAGAGAACAAGACTATTCAGCAACTGTGACAACTGTCCTTTCCACTTTATACTTTTATATGGTCTATTGTTTACTACTGTGTCCTCCAACTTCTTACAGAACATTTCACAC
This sequence comes from Cariama cristata, assembly GCF_000690535.1. Lineage (NCBI taxonomy): Eukaryota > Metazoa > Chordata > Aves > Cariamiformes > Cariamidae > Cariama > Cariama cristata. The sequence continues at coordinate 47,917 of NW_009621664.1, forward strand.
TAATCTTGAATAATGAGAAATATTTATGTTATGTGAATTAGCTGGTCCTGTGTTGTTGGTTAACGGATGACTTAGGGAGGCAGAGATCTTTTTCCATTATTGAGTGGTGGTAAGACTGTGTCCACTGTGATATATATTGAAGGTTGGACTTGACGATCTTTGATGTCTCTTCCAACTATAACGATTCTATGATTCTATATAGAAAGTCAACACAATGCAAAATGATGTTCTCTGCTCCAAATAGATTATTTTACCTATTTTCGCAGATACTTATCTTAAAAATTCTTTCCTGTCTGCCAGCCTCCTAGAAAGTTACAACTTCTGGTGCCTTCTTGCAGTATTTGAAGAATTAGAGCAGCAGTATACAGCCAAGACAAATATTTACTAAGAGCAAACTGCTAACTGGCCCAAATGTCTCCTTTTAATACATAGGCAAAGAAAAAAAAAATTAATTTATAATTTTCTGCTAAAGAAACCATCTTTTCAAGTACTAACATGAGCTATGATAAAGAAGTGTATCTGTCGTAGTTTAACCCCAGCTACCAACAAAGTACCACGCAGACACTTGCTCAATCCTTCCCCAAGTCCAGTGGGATGAGGAGGAGAATTGGAAAAA
>NW_009621665.1:0-10434 GCF_000690535.1 Cariama cristata
TGGCCTTGTTGAGCTTCATGAGGTTTGTAGAGGCCTACCTCTCAAGCCTGTCCAAGTCCCTCTGGATGGCATCCCTTCCCTCCAGTGTGTTGACCGCCCCACCCAGCTTGGTGTCGTTGGCAAACTTACTGAGGGTGCAATCGATCCCCTTGCCCAGAGCATTGATAAAGATATTCAACAGAACTGGATAAAGATGTTAAACAGAACTGGAAAGTCATGGCCAGCAGCATACTTCTTCCATAAATATTTAAGATACTGGAAGTGTTACTTTGATCAAGTTACTTTTTTTAATTGGTAAATTTTTTTTGCTTTGGTGGCCACTTTATTTTAAACTGCTTAAAACAGATAATTTTGTCTATTTAAGGAGAATCATTTCACAAGTAGTTTCCTTTTGTGCACATAAGGTATCTGTGACACTGAGGTGGATGTATCTCATATTTTAAATCTCAGTAATTTTACCTTAAACATGTTGTTTACAAATATTTTCTGCCCTTCTTTTGACCGGCTGGTTATGGGGTGTTTGGTGCACCCCAGGACACAGTTTGCCCGCTGGGCTGCCAGGGCACACGGCTGGCTCCTGTTGGGCCTGCTGCCGACCAGCATCCTTACATCCCTTTCTGCAGGGCTGTTCTCCAGCCGCTCCTCTCCCCATTTATACTTGTGTCCAGTGTTACTCCATCCTAGGTGCAGAATGGCATTTCCACTTGTTAAATTTCATCCCATTAATCATAGCCCAGTACTCCAAGCTCTCTAGATCCCTCTGCAAGGCCAATTACAGAACTCTTCCTTACTGGTTTCAGTAGAAACTATACTTAGTACTTAGAATATATTTAATGTGATATTGCTTCACAGTGGACCCTTCAGTTAGTGCAAAGTACCTGTAGAAGCAAGCCTCTTTCTCAAATGAATTAGCTGCTAATTGTGCTAAAAACAGCATGTATTTGATCTGAGGTGGTATTCCTAGCAAAGTAGTGACATGTTGCTTTCTGAAGTAAAGGTAATTTGTTACTTTGCTGATAAATATCGCATCACTTAGGGATAGCGACGTGAAATAAAAATAATGTTGTTGAGCGCCAGCTTCTTCCAGAGTTAAGGAGTGGTGCCAGTGTCTGCATCTGTCCCCTTCACTGCAACGTGGCGCCTGACGCCAACTGCAAGCCGGTGCAGGACTGGGGAAGGTGATGTCTCTCTCCACTCAACCAGCCTTTGGAAAATTTTCCAGCAACTACTCTGCATTCTGACTTGGGTGAAACTATTCCCTTATCACAGTTCTTTGAACAACTAACCAATGTGTTTCTCTACTGATTTGCCTCAGAGAAATCTGTCAACATCTTTTCTCTTCATTCTGTATTTAATGGATATGTCAACATTGCTTAATGGAGGATGGTGAAAAGGTGTGTTTTGTAGTTAGCTCTGAATGTGGCGGTGTGTCCAGACAGCAGCAAAGTCTCATGCACCGCGTCACAATGTTTTTTTATTGGCTCTGATGCTGATTCAGTCAGTACTAGCTCAGATATTCCTCTGCAGTGCTCTTCTGCAATGCATAAATACACCCTCATGCAAACAAAAATTCAGAAGCATCTCAACTACATATTCATAATTTATAATTATAGTGGGATTAAAATAGACTTGAGGCTTCACTTGGCCTCCTGCCTCAGAACTGCTGTATTGCAGCAAAGGCCGCTCTGCTTTGAGAGCACAGCAATAATTACTGTGGACTGTGTTCTAACAACTAGTGAGGATTGCAAGGCAGAGCTTCAAGGGTATTGGTGGGGGGTTGGAAGCCTTGCACATCTATCAAGGGCTTAGATGTCTAAATGTTATCTGTGTGGGCTGCAAATTAGCAGCTCTCAAACTATATGGCTCCAGAAGGCATGGCCTTGGGGAAGGTGCCTGCAGATTCGTGAGCCATCACCATATGCTTTGAAGCCTCCCTGATCCAGGGAGGCTCTTAAGAAAATTCCTCTAGGTCTATCTTTGTAGAGGAGACAGAAATCTGACCTACTGATGTTTGTTTTTCCAGACGATTTTGGTTTTAACTTTTCAGCTTTAGTGGTATGCTCGCAGAAACTGTATTTTGCATGTAGCCTTTTGATGAAGAAGGAATGATTGTGCTTAGTGATAAAACATGATAGGCTTGAAGCTTTGTAGTCCATGTACCCCAGTTATGAACGCAGTGGGAACGATCTGAGTTCCCACTTGCAGTGTTGTATTATTAGACTGGAAAGAGCTTTCAGGGCTGTTTTACGTAATTACTGGGTTACCTGCATGCTGCTACATTCCTCAGTAGGAAGAAAATCTGAGACTGCCTGACCAGCAAGCAGTTGCTGTTTTAGACATTTTCCATAGCATTTGTAATATTTTCTGATCTAGTCCTATTATGTAATTGATGTCCTTTGGGAATATCCCAAAACAGGGATGTTTATTTCCTGAGGCTGCCAACAGTGTTTGAAGTTTCTTTATTAGACGCCTTAGGGGAAAGGTGCATTGATTTTTAATATCTTCTGTTCTTTAAGTAATTTTTTTTTTAATGAGTAATTATAGAAATATGATGGGTTTAAACTTGAGGGCAAGTTTATCATTGGGTTTTGCACACTCCAGCTATCTAGAATTCAGTCTTTCAGGGACAGGATTTCCTCTAGTTCCTGACAAAAGAGCGTGATTTAGCATGCTCTTCATTTTAAGCACATGAGTGATCCCATCTTTCCTCACTTTTATTTAATTGGATACATATATACATATGTATAAAAAAAGACTTTGGCCCTTCATGAACTGATTCTTATGAGATGAGCTTTTAGATCAATGTAAAGTTGTGTAAGCCACTACTAAATTTTTATATTATGTTATTTCCACACTCGTATCAAACCTTAAAGCAGTAGGGTTGATAGTGAAGCTGATAAAGAACATTTGTCCTGTTCATTTTTAGACCAGCTTAGGAGCAGCCTTTGGTGTTCTATCAGTAGCACCAACCCATGTTAACACTAAAATTTCTGATTTTTCTGGTCTTGGGATCATTATATAAACTTGCTGAAGAGCTCTTGATGAAAGCAAGAAGAACTAATGGCACGATACTTGAGTTTGGCTTAAGCCAGCCACACTACCTGGATAATTCTGAGGGGTCACAAACAGTGCTTTCAAAGGATGCGTAGAATGAATCTAATATAGTATGATGTGCATGGTCTTCATCAAAGAAGTATTAGGCACTCCCAGAAGTCCAACAGTTATATGATCTTGTGACAGACCCAGAGGGAAATTCAGAGTTGTCAGCTGAATTGCCTTTGGAGCCTGCCAAGCAAACAGATGCTAATGTTAGATGCGTATCTGTGCGGCTTGGCATCGAGCTCCCATGACAGCCAACAAGCCCTATGTGTGACCTTAGCTTGCTGGTCCACTGCTGGGAGTCACAGAGGAGATGTCCAGTGATGTGTAAGTTAGAGCTGTATGTTGCTCATGGTATGGTATGTGGATGTAGTTTATTTGGATCCTGTACTCAGTGTCTGAAGGGTAGATTTAAACATTGCCATCTACCCTTGTGCGTTAAGACTGAGAAAAGCAAATGCAGTTTGTTTTCCCTGTGCTAGCTCTACAGGCTCCAGAGCCCCTTATGCTCTGGGAAAGCCCTGCCTCTGCCAGTTGTAGCAGAAACCCCTAATATAATTTGACATAGCAGAGTGTGGGTGTTACTGGTCTATATGCAATACTGATTCCTATGAGTTGTAGTCACTAAGTACATCTGTCTGGGTAAACTGACTGGGAGCAGCTGGCATGGAGGGGCCCATGCCTCTGAGGGTGACATTCCACTGTTTCCAAAACTCTGTGGCTGCATGCGTGCTACCTGTTGAGAAATGTCCATGGCTCGTGATAACCTCTGAGCCATGCCAAAGTGGTGTTTAGGAGAGAGCAATTTATCACAGCCAAAAGCCTGTCAAGGTCCACTCTTAGCAATTTAACAGTATGAATCATAGCACTGCAAAGCCCAAGAATGTCCTGGAGCTCTCCTTCATTTACTACCACAGACATGGCTGTTGTGTCTCTGCTTTCCTTGTCATCACATGGCGCTTAAAGACTCTGGCTCTAGTCCAGCTCGTAGCTCCAGCCTTTCATGATTTTTAAGATTATACACCCACCACTTCACCTGAAAGCCTACTCACTGGGGCTTTTTCTTCCTTGGTGCATGCTATTGTGAGGCTTTGTTTGTTAGGGCTCCATCAGTATATTCATTTAACAACATGGATACTCATTTGAACTGAATACAGGAACATTTAAGTCTCTAGACAAGTGATTAAGAGCTTTATTAAATAGAAATGTTTTGCTGAGCCACAGTCTGGATTATCTGTCCCTTAGTACATGTATAACCAAAACTGCTTCTCTGATCTTGGATAAAACCTCTAGAAGATCTGTTTCATGTTTTCCTTTGTGTAAAATGGGAATGCTAACATTTCCTTACCAACTTCCTTGGGTTGCTGGAGGGTTTAATACCTGCAAAGCACTTTGAACATGAGAACTGCTGTGACAGAATTATTGAGAGCATTGCTTCTGGAATTTAATTGCTCAGTTAAGGGGAAGGGGAAAAAAAAAAAAAGGTAGTTCAGAAACAGCAGGCAGTGAAATTCTATTGAAGTTTGTATGTAATACATGGGAAATAACATTCACATTGAATCTGGTTATTCAGGACTGTATTTTGAATTTTGGATGACTTCATTACTCTTTGATATATTTTAAATTAATGATACGATTTTCCTTTAAAATTCTAAATATGGGTGGGATTTTTTTGTCCTTGTTTTGTGATAGCCTTTTAGCAAAACTTGATGTTTGCTTATTGTAGATCATTGCAACTATTATGCACAAGCATAATCACTTCTGACAGTGAAAGTAAAATTAGTATATTTTGATTATTTGTACACTTTCCATTTTTAGCATTTGTTTGCTCCAAAATGAGGGATGAGGTTCAAGGCCTTTCTATGCTCTCAATAAAACCCCGTTGCCTAGCATTTTTAACACTTGGCAGCACCATTTCTAATCTGTCTTTTGCTGGCAGCCAGGCTCTGCAGCTCCTTGGTGGGAAGAAACATGGAGCTGAGCAGAAGCTCCCAGTGCAGGCAGGCTTCTTTCTGTAAGTGCCAGTTTAAACCCCGCTCTGGAAATTGTAAATACATAATGTGATGCCCATGGTGATTTTTTCCATTTTGCCCTTCAGTGTTGTTTGGTAAGGGGAGTGGACTGGCACATTTCCTAATTATGCTAATGTTTATGAAGTGGAGTGTTTCAAGCATGTTGCTGAATCCTGAGCTTAGATGACTGTCTCATCTGACAGCAAACACAGAAAAAAAGAAAGAAACATCCAGCTGCATTTTTTTCTATTTTTTTTTTCCCCCCAGAAATCTCAGAAGAGTAAATTACTAGCATGTGTTACAAAGTGTAAGCTGTGAAGAAGCTTTTAGTGGATGTGAAGTTTAAAGGCTTTCTGTGCATATCTTTATGCTAAAGTGGAGATTGATCTGCAATGTTTTCTTAGTTTCAAGTGTTGCTTGTAAGAATAGCTATGAGCAGTGTTACTGAACAGCTTAGATTTACCAAAGGTGAAAGGCTTTCTAGTGAGTTTTCCAGTTTGTTCAGGTTGAACAGGATGGAGGGATGAGTGCTTCCCAAGCTTACCTGCTTTGGACATCCCCAGCAGCTGAGGTACCTGCTGGAATCAGGGATGGAGCCAGCCCCTGTGTTGCCTGTTAGCACGCAGGGAGGACAGCCAGTCTCACAGCACTGAGGGGCTGCTTGGTTACTGCAGGTGATGCAGTACCACGATTTGGGAGCCTCTAAATAGGTATTAAAAGGAATTGTAGCAAGCTTTTTATCAGTCCACTGAGTGTTTCAGATTATGAAGGCACAAAGTGCGCTTAGTGACTTCAGCAAGGATAACAGTAATGTTAATTAGGCATTCTGCAGAACTGATGACTGAAGCTTTGCAAGTCTCGCTGATCTAAGCAGGTCACCTTGAGCATGAAGAAACTGAAGTGCATGTAAACTGTAGCCAAAATTTTGAGAAATGTGTCCTAATTTTCAGCTACACCACATCTGACAAATGTTCCTTGACCTTATTTACTACTGAAGTGGTGGGAAACTTTTCATTTACCTCAATGGACAGAAGGTCAAGTCTCTTTGGTGTCTTTTCCTGGAGGCCTTGTACTCTGCAGGAGGGAAATGGGTGCCAGAACGTATGAAATAAGGGCTTTGAGCTTTTAAATTAGAAATAGAAGTCGGGGGGTCACTTTACAAAAAACTGAATCTCAGTGTCTTATATTCAGTATGAAGTGTTCTTTAGCACAGAGCATAGAACCCAGATAATCTATTTTATGTATTTGTCCTGCAGGCAAAAAAATTTTTCTCGCATTGACTGTGCTCCAATAGTTGGGTGTCGTTTCCTGATCTTCTGATTTGAGAAATACAGCTAGAAATTAGCATGTGATTTGAAAAAGTGTTGAAAACATTTTCTAAGCTCATAAAATAAATACATACAAAAATATTGGAGGAAAAAACCCAACTCTATTAAAGTTTGAGGCTAGAAACAGTAAATCACAGTGGTCATAGGTGCTCATAGAGGGGGTGCTAATTTTGGGTTTGGTTTTTAGATTCTGTTTCAAGTAAATTCTCTCTTTGAGTGAGCACTGAACCTACATTCAAATTTTCTGAATGGGAAGGTGCTTTCCTTGGTCCCTGAGGATATAGGGATATATGGACCTGTGAAACTCAGTGGTATCGTGATGGTCTCATGATCAACCAGGACTGATCCAGGCCACCGAGGTGTGTACATATAGTATTTCTAGAATCCAAAAGATGGAGATGAAAGATGGAAAAAAGGGAAAAATTTGCTCAGTGCTTGCTAGGATTTGAACTTAGGAAATTTGTTGCTTCCTTTTTTTTTTTTTTTTTTGTTGCTATTATTTGCTACCATCCACAGGTGAAGTGTTCTTGTTTCAAGCAGCCTTTCAAGAGCTGTTCAGCATTCGACCTCGTGGTTTTGGATTTCACATCAGGAAGAGATTGTTATACTCAGGAAGAAAGGTGATACTTAGCCCGAAAAACTTCCTTGTTCTTGCTTGACAGGATTAAATGGGGCTGTTTGGTTTTGCCCTTGATAGATTTGTCTTTGCGAGGAATGAAGCCAGGCAAGGTGTCAGTTAGGAAAACAACTACGTGAGGCATAGTCGACACACATCTCTGGATTTCTTTCTGTTATTGATTGATCACGTTGTTTCACTGATCCCTGAAGCACTTACACGATTAGCATCTATGTTCACAGTTTGCTTTGACCAAAATCAGCTTCCTGTTGTGTTTTGCATTGCCCAGACATCTAACGTGGAGCAAACACTTGCTGTTTTGCAGCACAAACTCCATCAGGTTTTAAAGCCATAATAAATGAGAGAAAAGGCAAAGCAAAAGATTTGCCAGGGTGACAGATAATCCCAGGGGCAAAGGGGCAGATATATCTTTCATTTCAGACTACTTTCTTATCTTCTCCTGTGACATTTCCTCATGCTCTTTCATGCTTTCTCAAGCTCTCGTGTGTGCATATGCTCTCTCATGTACACTCTTTTGCGCCCTTTCTCGTGCTCTTGCTCTTCTTAACATGTTCACATGTTCTCTCTCTATGCATCTCATGCGTCTTTGCGCTCTCTTTTTCTCACATCTGACCTTCTCATATGGCCACCCAACTGTGTACTGGCTTGTATGCTATGTTGCTTTGGTGAGTTGGAGAGGTGATCAGGTCATTTGTGTGTAGGTCAACAAAATGTCTTGTCTACCAGTAGAGTGGAGTTGGCTTTCCCATGCGTTGTTTACTTGAATTTTGAGAGGTGGTTTCTGATGTCGTACAGTCCCTGGATCCAAGATGGTGAATAACACTGCTGTGAACCAGAATGAATGTGCATTACAGAATCTGCTGCTTCAAGTAGGAAATTTTTCAGTTGTCAAGGATTTCTCTGCCAGATATTTTAGAAAAGGATTCATCTGACTGTCATACCTTTGAGGTTTTGGATAACTTGTTTTCTAGCTGCTTGAGGAAACCTTTGAAAGTTCAACTTAAAAAAACCCAAAAACATAGCAGGCTTTTTCTTTCCATCCATTTTTTTTCTTTCCCTTTTTTTTTCTTTTTTTTTGTCCAAGTCTAAGCTAAATTCTGACAACACAGCTTACTGTAGTGGCCTTCCCTTCACAAGAGATACTGTAATACTGCTCCTCTTTTATCTACCATTTGTCTTTTTGTTTTATGGCTCTCTTTGTTGCAAGCTTCTTTGTTGTTCCTTCCAGATTATGCTCCTCAGGGAGTTTTGTATCAGTATGACTGAACATTGCTTGCAGCCATGCCAGATTGTGCTGTGATCTTACTGGATTTCACAAACCAAGGTTAGGCCAGGTCAGAACTTGGTTGAAATAACGTAGACTACAAGATTGCCTGCTAGCCACTGGGAACACACACAACAAAAGTCTGACCTAGATGCTGATTCAGTCAGTCCAGGCAGACAGTGTCGCCATGCTGATTGGGGTGGATGTGATATAGAGAAGAAGTTCTGACCTGTGAAATCCTACCAGCCAGAACATCTTTTTTTTTTTTTTTTTTTTTTGTTTTGAAAAGTACTGATGTTAATTCCAGTGTTCTGGCCCATTTCAAATCCTTTAATTCTCTATCAGGATTACACTGCAATTCAACAGAATATTATATTTTCTGATCTTCTTTTCCCTGTGCTGTTGTGTGATGTTGTTTGCCCTCAAAACTTGCTACTGCTGTCCAAAAAGCTGTGTTTCTGTGCTGGGTGAAATAGTTTTGAAATTTTCTTTGCTTTCCTGATCTTCTGAAGCAAAACAAAGTATAGCAGGGCCTTCAGATGAAAGGCCCCAGAAAGGTAGAAATTATTAATAAAAGGAACATATAGAAAATTATAGTTAAACTTTTCATAGAGTTGCTTGATGTTTCTGACCAAAAGACTGTATGAAGATGAGTAAGTATGTTCGGACTTTGCTTCACTGACTGCATACTAGGTGGAAAATGACGTGCAATTTTTCTAGAGTCCCCCAAAATGATGCAAAGATTTATTATATAGATAAGGCTTTTCTAATTATTGTAAAAGTACTTGGATCTGTTTGTGTTATATAGGAATAAGCTATGAAAAACCCTTAAAATAAACCTGTAAGAGGCTAGAAATTGCACGTCGAAAAGTATGTGATAATGTGAAATAAAGACCAGAAATAATGTGGGCTACGTGTACCAACCTTTGCTTCACCCCAGCCCACGGAGAGCCAGAGGGAAGGCTGCTGGAGGGTTCGTTTGCCTGCATCTGTGCTGGACCAATACTCATGAAGTTGAGGGAAGAGCTGTACAATCAGCTGGAAATATCTCAGTGTACACAGGTGTACATTGATAGATTTAGATCTATTAGAAAAGCTGAATATATCTAGCTAAGCAGCAACTGTTGGGTACAGCATAGCCATTAAGCATGTTTAAAGAGTGTAAATTGTGAAGCTGCAGTGGAATTAGTTAATAAGGTACAAAAGGCAGAGGGAGTCAGGGAATTAAATACTTCAGACTGGATCAGGAAATACTTCCTGTCAGTTTAAGCTGCGATGTGATGTCTTTCTGTGAGTATGTAAAATTAGTCTGGGGAATGAAGTCTGTAATGCATTGTACCTGCTGGAACAATTTGCTGTGGCAGGATGTGGAACAGATGACCAGGTGTATACCCCTCAGGAGTATTTTCAGCTTTTGAAGGTTTTCGGTTTGGTTTTCTCATTCAACGTCTGCATTTTGAGTGCCCAAGTTGTGCTTTTTAACTGAGTGAAAATATTGAGCATCGTGACTTTTAAATCCAAATTTATATACATTTCTGCATAGACAAAATGGGGAATTTGAAAATGGAGTAGGAAGATTAATATTGGATAAAAGTTGGGATTTGCAATCTAGTTGGAAACATTTGCCCTTTGGCATTGAGGTTACCCATAATTGTTCTTAATAGGTAAATTATCTCTGTCTCTGATAATCCTAATTGTTAGTGCAAAGCTTGGCACTGACAGCAGAGATATGGAAGGTGTAGTGCAGAAGAAGGCTGGAAGGAGTCTTTCATCTCTGCCATCCCTTGCCAAGGGCTTACTATACATGCAAATTCATCAGCCGTTCCATTGTGGAGAATTTATATATCCTGGAGAGGGTGAAATCTGGTAGTTAATTGCTCTGTATGCTCAGGGGGCCGTTCTCCAATGGAAGAATCTGCAGGATGGGATTGTAGAGACTGATGTTGCTACAGCATTAATAAATATGCAGGGGAATGTTCTGCAGAAGGGTATGAAGACCTGTGTTGATTGATTCTGTTCCTACCTCCTCTGTCTTAGGAAGAACCAGCCTGGCTAATCTTTTTTATGAAAACAGCATGACTAATGTTCACCTGC
>NW_009621665.1:10465-16777 GCF_000690535.1 Cariama cristata
TACGCTAGATAAGATTTTTTTTTTTGGCTGTTGTTTTCAGCTGTTATTTACAGGATCAATAAAAGTGATTTTCCAATTCAAAGATAATTTTTTACCAACAAGCTCCTCTAAGGTCAGAATATGGCATCTGCTCTTTTTCAGAACAAGTTAATTTAAAAATGATAGGTAGTTTCCAGTTTAGAATTAGTTTTTCTAATAGAAAGGAGGGATGCATCTGGAAGAAACACCTTGGGGGGGAGAGAATTTTGCCTCAGAACAACATCATTACACACTGCCCACAGATGCTTAATGTTTTAGCTGCTTTTCTTTAAACAATAATCACTTAACTGCACACAATATGTTAATGACAAATGCAATATGACAAAATGCAGAGCTGTTTTATTATAACCCAGGTTCAGTTACCATTGAAGTCTGTGCAAATACTCCTGTGGACTTTAGAGGGCTAACGCCCTCTGAAAAGTGCAATGTAGTATTTTATGACCAACGTGACCATGGTGTTTCATGCCATTGTGGCGAGAGCAAGTGTATCCACACATGTAAGTTCAAATGCCATTCATTCCTTTTGTGCAGTTATTTTATCTAATTCTTTTGTGACCCGTTGAGAAATCACATATACATTACACATACACATGCATACACACACAAATATACCCATATTCTAATAGATACTATACTCCTCCCCTCTCCATTTACCCTTCTCCCCCGTTGCACGCTTAAAGTAAGAGTCTCCATTCTAAAAGACCTGTCAGTATGAGACTTCTGCAATTCTGCCTGTAGGGTTGGGGTAAGATACAACTTTAAATGAGCAAAATCATGCAGGTATCATTTTATAAGCAGGAGCTCACATCTAATATCAATATGAATTTTGCAGGATAAGAGTAAAATAGCCAAGAAATGTTCTTCCACCGGAAGCACTACAGACGAACTTTACATGCCAGAAAAGTTGATTAGATTTTTAGATTTAAAAAAAAAAAAGCATTTTTTTTAGCAATTTTTTAGATCAAACTCAACCCATCCCTAGTCCCAGAGCATCACCAGCCGTAAGCGGTCTCTCTACTCTTTCTGTAATCTAATAATACTAGGGCTTTGGGGGTTATTACCTATAAAATACACAGTCTGTGGAAGTCCACATAAAAATAAAATGCCATTAACTTTGAGAAGCTTTGGGTTCAGACCCAAAATATTGTAAGTCGTCATGTTCCATTTTTCTCAAAGTCTACACATCATACATTTTATTCAGCAAAAAGGAAAATCACATACATGCTTTATGAGTCTCCCTTCCTCCTTTATATATGTAGTGCGTGGAGGTAAAAAGAGGAACGTTGGTTTTTTGAAGACAGAACAATTTGATGGAGAAGTGTTCTTAAAAAGTTTTGCTTTTTTAGATGGTGAATTGTTTGTAATGTTCCAGTAAGAATCTGGCTTTTGGATGGCTGTGTTGCTGATCAGAGCTACTGGCAATAGAAGCTTTCTAACACTCAACTGCTAGTTTATTAAAAGAATAATAGGAACAGATGTTTTCAATTCATAAAATGTATCAAGTAAATGGTACATCCACTTGTTATTTCAATTCCTTTGAATTTTAGTGAACTCATTTGGGGCTAGGTTTTCAAAAGAGCTTAGCCCACTGTCGCCTCATTGTTCTGAGCATAAACTGATGGATGATGAACATGTTTGAAAACCACAGCTTTTTATGCCTAAAGGGGAGCTGCTAACTACTGACGCTTCTGAAAATCTGGCCTGTGTTTCTGATGAGTGAATACTGATCATTATAGAGGATTCATACATGCCATCTTTGAGTAACACCCTGCATTTGTGTGTGATTGTATATATGATGGCTTCTTAATTTACTATTGCACTAGACATTTTAATTTAAATTATGCTAATAGCGTAGGATTAACCGTGGATTACGATTCTAGCATTTACTGTCATACAGACAGAAGAACCAGTTCTTTTGCTCCTACAGTCTCTTTCTCCCTTCTCATCCTGATGTATAGTAATTTGTGCTCAAGACTGGCCTCAGGTTTTGATGAGGTTTCTTGTTTAAGCTGATGCAATTGCTTAGGGAAAGGGAGTTGCTGAGAATTAGAAAAAGGAGAGACTGGGATCTTTTTATCTTCTGATGGCACATTTTTATGGTGCTCAAATGATTTACCAAAAACGATGATTTGAATGGGCTCTTGCCAGCATTGCGCAGTGAGCAGTTCTGGTTTTGCCTTCATTCCTCTGTGGCAGGACAGGCTACATGTACTTTGCTTTTGCATTCTTGGCTCAAACACATATTTGAGAAAACTAGTGCTAGAGGGTTATATTAAAACCTTCATAAATAGTGAAGAATAAATAATACATGCGACAGGACTGAGATGTTATGTTGGTCCTTGCTAGAGGAAATAGCAGGAGGCCAATGCTGTTGCTAACTCCAGCACTGAAAAAAGCTTTGTAGCAGCCTGAGATTGCTCTTCTTGAAGCATAACCTCTCCAGAGATCTCCTCCACTCCCAAACTGCAGATGTGCTGGAAACACAAATTTGCCTTGTTATGTTTGCACTTATTTCATTGTGTAGCAACCTCAGATTGTAATGGCATGCAGCCTGTTTGCATTAGTGACTTCTTGTTGAATTCATCTGTATTCCTTCAAATCTCTCATTTGTTGCATTTTTTGTGAAGTGCTTGATATTTCTAATGGCTTTGTGTTGTAGTAGCAGTCTAAAATTAGCTTTTTTCCTCTTTTTTCCTCCAGCTGATATTATTTCTACAGTTGAGTTCAACCACACTGGAGAACTGCTGGCTACTGGTGACAAGGGGGGTCGGGTTGTTATATTCCAAAGGGAACCTGAGGTATGTGAGCTACCTGTGTAGTCCTTAATAGCTTGCTAAAACCTGGCTTTATTTTTAATACTTTAATTGGATCTAACTAACAAACTTATTTATAATCTCAAGATTCAGTAAAACAAAATGTCAGCGCTTTGGAAAGGAAGTGAACGAGGGTAAGGATCTTTTACTTGGAAGTTTGCTGTCCCAAACAAAAATGCTTCAAAACTCCAAAATTCTAAGCCAAGAAAAAAGATGGTTGTGTTTGGTTTGCTTCTACATTGTTTTAATAGCTTTTGCCTGTTTGATGGAACCATTCCATTTAAAACAATGCCTTTGCTCCAATACCTTTATGTTTCACTTTTAAAATCAGTCCATCTACAGTATCTTTTGTAGAAAGCTTTCCTGAATAATTGACATTTCTTCAAAAATTCTGCCTTTTATTAAATGTTGCCTCAATACTTACAGGAAATTTCATTCCTGTAGAAACAAATCTATCAATATCATGTTTTAAATGAGAAATTAAATTACACTTTTAATATTTTTATATCTGTAAGGCTGCTTATACATCTTTCCTAAGAGATGGAGATATATTGCCATCATAAACCACATGTTTTTGTTGTTCTTATTCTCCATAGAGTAAAAATGAGCCTTACAATCAGGGGGAGTACAATGTTTACAGCACTTTCCAGAGCCATGAACCTGAATTTGATTATTTGAAGAGCTTGGAGATAGAAGAAAAAATAAACAAGATCAAGTGGTTACCACAGCAAAATGCAGCTCACTCACTTTTATCAACAAATGGTAAGATAGATGAGAGTGTATATACAACATATCAGCATTTTGCTCTTGTGCATTTTAGTGCTGACTGTATATATTTGTTCATTGTAATCGACTGTTTTAGTAATTTCCTCTTTCAGAGTTTATCAAGACTGTCATACTGACTCTGATATCTGTTATTTATATATTTTAGTTATAGTCATAGGGTTTTTACTGTTGACTAAACATAGACATTTAGAGAGTTATCTGGTTTTGCTATTAACATGCAGTGCTATCCTGAAATGAATTTTGTAACAAAGACATCACCTTACTCAGCGTCTGTGTTTCACTGGGGATTTAGAATTTTGTCTGCTGCATTTGTCATAACTTTTATTCTTTGTAGATGTGTAAATGAATGTAGGTGAGGGAGATGAATTTCTTTTTATTTTCATTCATTATCATCAGAATGGTTTATTTAAGTTCTAAAGAGTTACGCAAATCTTTGGAAGGCGGTAGGAATAATAATAGGATATTGATACTGACTCATCTTTCTAACATGCTTAAGGCCTATTGATTAAAAGAATGCAGTATTATTGCTAAGAGAGGATATGCAGATGTGACATAGGGGGAAGAAACTGAATGGAGCTTAACATGCACAGGTGTCATTTAGGAAACATTTGGACACCCGCAACCTTTATTACTCCTGGTGATGCATGAGACAAAAATAACCAATTTTAAATCTTAGATCTCATTGTAATCAGAAAAGAATTTTTCTTGTGGAAGTTTGAGCATAATTGGGAATTGCTGATAGAAAAATAGTGTAATCTTACCTTTGGGAATTGATGCTTTAGGGCAAAGTGATTACTTCTAGTTAAAATGTACAGCAATAAATTATATTTACATTAATTAACAGTAGATAGCAAATTATTTTATGTTTTGTAATATGTTTTCTTTAAAGTTGTCTGTTGATTTTTTGGGGGCACTGTTGCAATGTTTGAAATGAAACATATCTGTTATAGCCAGGTGATTTATGCTAATTTAATGATTAGTCAGCTAATTATGAAATTTGGGAGTTTACTTCACCCTTGGTCAAAATATCCCTTCTGCTTCAGATAACTTTAACTAAGAATGGCTTCTTCCAAGTGCATAATACAAAAGCAGATTATTAAAAGTAAACCTCTCCCTTTTCATTTTAAAGTTTGTTTTTGGAAACACACAGGAATACAGCCGAGTCCTCAGATATGCTGCTTTTACAGTTGGCGTAGTAGACCATTCTATCAGTTTTCTGGTTGATATTAATATAGGAGGGGAGAAAGGAAGAAATAAGCGGTCCTAGTGTTGCTATGAGTTAATCTGGTTGCAGCCAACATTGAGCAAGCCTAGGACCTGGCAAAATATTTTGGCCTCTGATTTTCCTTCTTCTTAATTCTGGAACACCCCAGCAGACCTCTTTATGGTGAGGAGAACAGAAGTGGTGCCACTGGCATAGCCTTTGGATTTTGACTTTGAGTTACAAAACATTTTTGTGTGCCAAGGAGGATTCCTAGCTTCCTGGTACAGCAAGGTTGAAGTCTGAAGGTTCACCTTTTGACATACTCTTAAAGATATTTTTAACTTTAGGATACAGAAGGCCCATGTTGAATTCCTCTCTTTCTCACAGATTACCTGTGAGAAGTCATTGACAGTATAATCAACTCCATGCCAATAGAAAAGGTAATAGTATTTTCCCTAACTTGTAGATAATGAAGGCATTACCTGTAACACATGCTCATAGTGGGCAGATTGTAGAAGCATCTTGAGTACTGTCTTATATTTACTAATTTCTGAGCCTGGTATTTTAATGCAATTTTTTGTATTTTGCTCTGCGGTAGTTTAGGATCTAAAGCACAGTTTTGGTCAGAAAAATGAGAACTGTGAAATAGCATCCTTTCTTTCTGCAGGCACAGGTGGACAGTGCCCATTGAACTTGCTGGAAGGAGCATCCCTCTGTTAGGGAACATGAAGGAAGAGTCTGTCTAAATCTCACTCTCAATATGAGACTTGACGGGTCTGCATCTGCCCAAATATGTTTCTGTCCTTCTGAGGGGGACTTTTGTCTGAGGCTGTTTCTGCACAGGTCACCTCTCTCAGAGGGGATCTTGGTTCCTTTCCAGTTCACGCGTTACCAACAAGTCATCAGCTAAGCTTTGATTGCAGCATCTTAATTAATGGAGGCAGAAGGAAACCACCAAGGCTTTCGAATCCCACTGTGGATTTGCAGTGTTTGCAGTTAGCAAATTTCTAGTTTGCCCTGTAAACTGAACTGATTTTGTAGGATAATAATAAATTATTAGGACTTGTTGGTATCTTTTGTACCAGAATATATTGGGGCCACTTTTGATGTGAGCTACACTGGGTAGATCTGAATTCGGCCCGTACAGATCCTTTCATCTGAGGATTTCAGACTGCTTACGAGACATTAATTAATTTAAACTTCACAACACCCTTGAGACTGAATGAATACTGAACCTCATAGAGATGTTTCTATGTTTTGTGAAATATAAGCATGCTTAGAATTTCCAGGGAGTTTTTAAAGTCCAGAGGCAGATGAAGGAGAAGAAAACCAACACATGTGATACCCTTAACTGCTAATGAAATAGTTTTTACTCGGGAAATGGATAGGTTTATCAAGAGCAGTAAAATCCAACAATAGAAAATAGTTTGTGTTCTTTCTTATAATTAATTTTACAATTGGTGTATCTAT